>NC_059674.1:18169979-18469979 GCF_905147105.1 Pieris brassicae | reverse complement strand
TTATATACGGTTTCACCTACCTTGAATACGATGTCTACAGCTTGCTTATTATGCCTGGCTATTACCTGTTCTTTATTTGTTGACATTAGGGCAGTAACAGATTGCTGTATAGCTTCTGCGTTTGCCTTATGCTTTAGGACGTAATCTTGATAAAATTCCTTCGGAAAGTGCAGCTCCAATGGGTTACGTGAAGTTGTGTGACCAAATAATAACTCGTGTGGTGAATAACCGGTTGCCGAGTGAATAGCGTTGTTGTAAGCTATTATGGCATATTTCATAATTAACTGAATTGGGTCGTCTTTATTAATCATACGCTGAATTCTAACTATTTCAGCTATAGTTGAATGAAAACGTTCTATTGGTGAGTTCGAGTTAGGGTTATACGGGGTTGTAAAATGAATGTTAATATCATGTAGAGAGCAAATTTCCTTAATTACGTCATTATCGAACTTATTATCTGAGTCTGTTGTAATTTTATGCGGGAGTCCCAAAACAGAGAAAACTTGTAATAATGCTTCGGCTACATGTATACTACTGCATGCATTTAACGGAACTGCCTGTGCGAATTTTGAAAAATTATCTATTATAGTGAGAAAGGTACCTCCTCCTGCTGTATATAACACTATGCTGCTGCTGCTGAATATAAGTCCATAAATAAATGTTCCCAGGGCTTACGAGGTGTTTCAGTAACTGCTAAAGGGGGTCTTAAAGGGTTTCTTTCATACTTCGCTTTCAAACAAATGTCACATTGGTTAATATACCTTTGAATAGTAAGTAACATGTTAGGCCAATGGTAATTTCTGTGCAATTGCTTAAGTGTTTCCTGTATACCGCGGTGTACTGTCTTACCTTCATGATACTTCCTAATCAACGCTTCCTGTTCGTTCTTATTCTCAACTAGCGTAACGCGCGTGGTACATCTAATAAGTTTTGGGCCTCGATTATTAAATGTGGTACAATAAAGTTTACAAAATTTTGGGTACAATTCATCGTTATAAAAATAACAGTGGAATATGCGATCTGCAATGGTGTGCTCTTTAAGAAACCGAATTATTTCCTGTTCTGTGTTATTTACGGGAATAAAAACGTCTTTAATAACAGTGCGTCGGTTGGTTGACCTATCTTCTACTCTGTAAGTGGTACCTGGGGTTGACCTAATATGAAATTGTTTTAGTTGCCTATCGATTGCGTCAGATAAAATAGGGATACCGTTATTTTCATTATCTGGTTGGGTATTATTAGTACTAACTAATTCTACCTCACTTAGTTGATTTTTATCTATAGCTGATTCTGCAATTGAGGGGCTCTGTGGGTCTAGTTGTACGTCTGGGTCTAAGTTATCATCTTGTCTACTCGGGCCTGCCATCGGTTCGTCATCAGTCTGTCTGTCATTTTGTTGAGTTATACGGACATTTTCAAATATTCGACCAATTAATTCATCGTCTTCATTATCGTCAAGGTTTACTGCAAGTGAATCAATGCTGTGATGAAATATCTTGACTCGAGATAGTGCGTCTGCGTTAGTGTTTTGCAGTCCCTTCTTATAAACAACATTAAAGTCATACTCCGCCAATTTCAGTCGCCAGCGCGTCAACTTTGAATTAGGATCTTTTAGCGACATCAACCATGTAAGGGGTCTGTGATCAGTATAAATTGTGAACTTACGTCCAAAGATATAGGGTCTAAAATATTTTATTGCCCACACTATCGCTAAAAGCTCTTTTTCGATAGTGGAATAACGCGACTCTGAGTCTGATAAAGTACGCGACGCATAAGCTACGGGTTTATCAGATCCTACTCTACCCTGAGATAACACAGCGCCTAGAGCAAAGTCAGATGCGTCAGTTGTCAATATGAACGGTTGGTCAAAGTCAGGGTACTGCAATATCGGATCGTTAGTAAGTATTTGTTTACACTTGTTAAATGACTCTAAGAAAGCAAACTGTCATAGGCTTTGTTAACTTTGCGAAGTCTTTAATAAACTTGCGGTAGTAACCTACTAGTCCTAAAAATGATTTGATTTCTTTTTGGTTTTTAGGCAACGGGAAGTCAAGAACAGCTTTGATCTTGTCCTTATTCGGTTTCAGTCCTTCGTCTGTAAGTTCATGACCTAAAAAATTTACTTGTTTTTGGAGGAATTCCGACTTATCTAACTGAACCTTAAGGTTATGAGTTTTAAATCTTTCAAAAACTTCACGCAGCCTTTCTATGTGTTCTTGTAATGACGTACTTATTATGATAACGTCATCCAGGTATGTATAAACGTTCGGTAAACCTCTAAGAATATGGTCCATTAACCGTTGGAATGTGCTTGGTGCATTCTTAAGTCCAAATGGCATGCGCAAAAATTCATAATGACCTCGTTCAGTAGTGAACGCTGTCTTCTCTATGTCTTCTGGGCGCATTTCCACTTGATGATAACCACTAGCAAGATCAAGAGTAGTAAAGTATTGAGCACGTCCTAATCTGTCAAGTATATCGTGTATGTTAGGTAAGGGATACTTGTCTTCAATTGTCCGGTCGTTAAGTCGTCTGTAGTCTATTACTAGTCTCCATTTAACTTTACCAGATGCGTCCGGTTTCTTAGGTACGATATGCACTGGGCACGACCATGGTGAAATACTTTCTCTAATAATACCTTGCTTTAGTAAATTATCAACTTGGTTACGTATTTCTGCACGTTGTTGTGGGGCTTGTCTGTAACTACGAACGTAAATTGGTGTATCATTTGACAATCTTAACTGATGTTTAACTGCATGTGTAAAAGTTAATGGTACATTTTCTGAATGAAAAATGTCGCGGTAACGATAACAAAGCCTAGTAATTTCTCGCTTTTCTTCCTCATTCATGTGACCAGTTCGAATTTTATTCAAATTGTCACAGAGCTCTTTATCTACGTCTATGTTAACATTTAATGTATTTAATTCTACAAACTCGTTCTTAGTTTCAGAATAAGCCTCCAACTCTATAGGGGATTTATCGTAAATAAACATGTTTTCGTCAGTAACAACAGTAGTTTTAAAAGAACCGGCTTTAACTGTAACTAACGCTGTGGGGGATTCCAAACCTTCAGACCAATAGTGTTTGTTATGAATATACTGTCCATCTATATAATTAGTCTTTATTCTTACTACCTTCTCACATTTGGGCTCAATTTTAATTTTACGCAAAGGATGATTAAAATAAATTGGTATATTCGCTGTTTCTGTACGTAACATTCCTCGATTTAAGTCAATATTACTTTTTAAATGTTTCAGTAAGTCACATCCTATTAGTCCCTTATATTTTGGGTCGAAGTCGAAAATTAAAAATTTATGAATTGTATCTGTGTTAAAAATTGGTGGTAACGGGAGGTGTACTATGTACTTATGACGTGATCTACTATGTGCGGTGGATATTTCGAAAGGCTCGAACTCAACCAATTGTTCCCAAATATTGCCAAAAATAACATCAGATGAAACAACACTCCGACTGGCACCGGTATCTACTAAGAACTTACCTTGAAACTCCGGCAGCTCTATGTACGGTAGATGGTCGGTATTTTGGACGTTGACTTTCACTACCTCCGATCTTCCTCTCCCTGAGCTTCGTGAAAATCCGGGTTGTATTCGGCTTCCTCCTGACAAGAATTTGGCTCGACATCGCTTTCGTCCTGTAGACTATTGTAACAATTATAACATGTACCTTGGAACTCCGGGTCCGAATTATAAGGGTTATTCTCAGTATAAAATACCTCTTCAATTAAATATGGGGGTTTTTGGGGTTTTGACACTGACCGCATGGTGACATCCGAATTTTTATGTGCATGATGACCCTGTTGAGGAATATTGAGTGATTTACGGAAGTTTCCAGAGCTTCTACCTCCTTGTTGGTTCTTCCATGGGAGTAACGACTTAACTAGCTGTTGCCGTTGTTCTGGGGTCATATTATTCTCTTGAGGTACATAGTTATCAGGTCTAAATTGAGGATGTGTGGGTGGAAGATGTAGTCGAGATGGGAAGGGTAACCTGTTGTTATGTGAATGTTGAGGAAAGTTCGGTTCCTTTTGCCTAAACGTACCGTTATAGAATGTCGAAGGGCCCGGCTTGTTAAGAGCAAGTCGCGCTTCTTCCTGTCTAGCTGCCACTATCGCCATTTCTAGTGTATCTGGTTTCGCTATTCTAACGCCTAATGAAACATGGAAATCTAGATTATTAACATACTGTTCAATTACCATTTCCTCGTAATAACTTTTATTAGCATGGTTTCCTATAGATAACAGGGTGTCCAGTAACTCACGAAGTCGTTTGCCAAAGGACTCGGCGCTCTCATTTTTAAATTTACGCGACCTCGTAAGCTCCTGCATTACTTGAATTTCGTTGCGAGGTTCGCCCAAGCGACGAATAAGAGCTGTCTTTATATTGTTCCACGTATCTAAGTTAGTCTCATAGGCGATTGCCTCTACAGCCGCACCGCTCAACTTACTTTTTATTACGCTAAGCAATGTGGGATGGTTCCTCCCCGCGACTTCTATTTGTTCGAGAACATTTTCTACCTCTCTAACATAAAAATTAAGTAATTTCTTAGTTCCGTCATATTTGGGAATAAGATCTGCCAAAATTTTAAAATGCGGTGAATCTAATAGCGACATATTTTGAATTTAATTATATGAATTAATAAAGTTATAAAAATATAACAATTTCTATGTAGATCCGCTTACACTTAACAATACGCGTAACGTGACGCTAAGGAATGCCCGTCCGATGTGAGAACAAGACAATAGCCTATTGTTATAATGTTAAAGTTTTAAACCGATTTTAGGTTTAAACACTCATTAATTATATATATAAAAAAAAACTATATCTAGGACAGGAAATAGAGCAGGAAACTTGGCTTAGCGAGAGTACTCACCAGACCAGCAACTGCATTTCTTGTCGAGTCTCGTAGCAGCACGAGGGAACGCCCAATGCTCCAGGTGTACCCGCGTGGATCTCGGTGACCGCCCTTGATGAGGTTCCTTTGGATTGCAGTAACGCGACTAGGGAGTCGCCGTTTACCAGGGGACTTTGAAGAGTTTGATTCGCGGTTTTCCAGGTTAAACGTGCAATCCTACCGACTGCGCCAGTTATGTTCAGGCAGACCGAAAAGACATTAAAAAAAGAATTACAATTTGAAATCTACTACAAGACTGATCTAAATCTAAATAATACGAATACAATAATTAACTTTCAAATAAACTATAGTCGGCGAAATCGCTGAGTGCAACGTCAGCGATTACCAAGGGTTATGCCTTGGTAACTTGCGTTAGACACAAAAAAATCGACGGCGTGTGTCAGTCACAGGAGGCGGAACACCTACTTGCCTACTAGATTGACAAATCATCATGAAACCAGATCAAAAGAGTTCTAGCACCACTGATTTATTTTGTCTAAAATGGAATTTGCTTTAATCTTTATTCCCATTAATTCTACGTATATTGCAGGAAACTGCATGTTTTCAATTCTGGCTTATAGTTTGATGTGGTTACGGTAAAGTTTTGAAACGTTGGCTGGAGTTGCGTTTAGCTCATCCAAGCTGAACTATGTATTGACTTTGATTACTAATATTGTACCAATAGAATTTAACTTTCAAAATTCAAACATACTAGGAAACATACTAAGCTTCAGCTTAACAAGCTTTTGCTCTAGAAAAAAATGGTAGCCTCTTGACAGAGATCTATTATCAATATCCAGTCTCTCACTTTAAAATGAAGAAGGTCGGCTACAAACTGTTCCTTTTACAGATTTATATCAACCTTAAGAAACCATTTAGATATTTTTTTCACTAATAAATCGCCGATATCGGCGTGAAGGGGGAAACAAGTATCAAAAGCTGCATGTCTAGGTATTTCCGAAGCAATACAATTTAGGGTCCTTCAAATAATGAGGTTCCAAATTGTTAAAGTGCGTTGCCAGCAAGTGCTGGCTTCGGCATTGAGGAAGTCCATGGGCGATGGTATCACTTAACATCGGATGAGCCTCCTGCCCAACTATTGAGAGTCATATAGGTCAAATTAAGATAACTTTGGGAATTTTTAATGGACAAATACAAAGTGTAGCGAGGTCACAAAATTATTCATTGAGAAGCCCATATTACGATTTCAACTGTATTTTTTTAAACTAAGGTTAAGAGAGTTTCAGTTGCGAGGTGTTTAAAGTTAGTTAGACATTTTTATCGCTAATAAATAGAATAAACGCTTTAACAACATGATAATTTTAATTAGATATATTTAGCTATAATATAATATACAATGTTTTCAAATCAGGTTGTAAATGAGTCTAAAAAGCCTAATTTAGTTCCCTCACTGAGTGCCGCAATTTCTATAAATGCAAAGAGACATTGAATTTTAACATTTACTGTATAATTTTATCGTAAATCACTTTCCTGGTGAAGTCTATATTAGTCCTCGTTCTATAAATGGTCAATTGAATAGTCATGGATAAAATTTGGGACACTGATATATAGTCAAATTATTTCGGGTTTCGGAGATAAATAACTGTGGGCGGGTAACGTGGGCTACTTTCTATACAGACGCAAATATCGTTGAAATTTTTGCCTCTATCCTACTGGGAACCCACTGGAATATAAATAACGTGACAATACATTACACATCCAAGCGTAATTGTGTAACAGAGCGACAATATCGTAAATTCATGAAATACTTTTCCTATAAAATAAATCCCGTGCTAAGTTTCACCAATTACCTTAAAGTAGATTTCGAATTGAACCAAAATCTTACGTGACCAAAATCGTTGATTTGCAATTCAATAAACACTTCATACAATTGTCAGTGAATAAGCCTTGTTACCATAAAAATAACTCTTACCTACATAAATTTTATCTGCGATCTGGTTTGGTTAACTATTGTATAACGATGTACTACTACTATATATACCTAATACTTGTGATACCGTAATATACTTCTTAACATTATCTTATTTCTTTATAGATCCAGTTAAATGTGTGCGTCTGTTTTAAAATTCACAACTGTGTAACGGCGTCCAACGCGCAACAATAGTGTTTTATTGATATATTTATTAACACTTCGTTGTTTACAGAAATATAATACAATTGACATAATTAAATGAAAAGGAGCGCAACTGGCGGCCTTATCGCTTTCAAACTATCTTTTCTGAAAGAGATCGTTCGAAAGTATGCCTGGGCAACCACTGTGAGATTTAAAAAAAAAAGATTAGGCAAGCAAGAAGTGCAAAAAACATAAGACATAGACAGTATTAAGACAAAACATGGAACAAAACAAAACAGTGTTTTGCCGGGAAACGAACCAAAAATAAGAGTGTATTTTTGGTTCGCTTCCAGTTCTATTACCATTCAGCCATATGGGCAACCTATACAAGTGCAGTCCCATATTGTAATCACTAAAAACTTCTGGTTTTAATATTCTCAATTTATCCGAAATTTTAGTCAAATGGTTTTGTAAATAAATGTTGTATTACATTGTCTACCAACAAATGAATGTTTGTTGAAATTCTAAATTATAATATTACTATTTTGAAATATTTTAAAAAGCTAAACCATTTTAAAATAGGAGAAATACATGTAAACACATACAGATATATTAAGTATATACAGATCGGTTTACGACGTGTTACGTATACATAACACAGTTCAATATTCCTAAAAGGTTGTCGCTTGAAATCTCTGCTTAAAGATTTAGACGGTATTTCGCGAATCGAAAACCATTTCAACGTATCATTTTCCAATAATCTTGGACTCGGTTCTATGTGATATATTGCAGGTAACGCGTTGAAATAAAATCATATCCATCATATGATATTATTCATGTCTTTATACATATATATAGTAGTTCTACTGTACGTGTGTATGTCACTGAATTCCTCCTAAACGGCTGGACTGATTTAAATAAGTTTTTTGTTTGCGTTTGGGTGGCGCCCTGAATGGTTTAGATTCACAAATCAGCCCGGATTGCGATGCAGGTAACAAGGTTAATTGTCTATACAGCTGGTATATATAAAAATATTCCGTGCATGTGTTCGTAATTAAACTCCTAAACGGCTGGAGAGATTTTGAGGATTTTTTTGAGTGTTCAAGACGAGTCGAGAATGATTTACATTATTAGTTTTTTTTTTGTTGCCACGAAACAATATTACAGAAGTTTTACAAATAAATCTCTTGTCTAATATGTATTATAGAAGAAAGTTTTGCAGTTAGAATTTTTATTTTTAACCATTTATACTAATCAAGCTAAAAATTCCTGGAGTAATTATAAAAAAAATATTTCATTACCTACCTACTTGAAATCAAGAATTTTTCAATAGCTGTTCAATTTTTAAAGTTGCTATTGTTGGACTTAGATAAAACTAGTCTGTCCATAAAAACTGTTACATTTTTTTTACTTTTTTTCAACTTTTTAATTATTTTGAATTTGGAACACGTCTATTATTACAAAAACTTCTTCCGATTTTGCGCTATTACACATATGTTTCATGTTCATTATCAAATTACAATATGAAATGGGGTGTTAAAGAAAAAAGGATTGCAGTGAACGCCTTGCAGAGTGGGTATGGAGCCGACGACCATATTCCAGAAAAAGCTTGGTATCAGCCATATGTTCGTAATATTGTCACTCCTTCGATATGGACTTCGTCATTAGCGCGCTTAGTGGGCGTCATGTGGGTAAAGTGTGAGCACAAAAGACACAAACAATTATCGTACAGTATTTAATTTAGATCGATTAATTTTAACATTACAACACTTTTAGCTTTAATAATAACGAGCAGCGTATTCAAGGCACCGATCTCACCTTTAATCACAATCTACTCAACCACAAATAACATAGACCCATCTCGGACATCTTAATATCCCACTGAATACTCATTCAGAACTACCCTGCGTTCCCTGAACGCACTGTTCATAGTCAAGATGGCGATGGTTGGTCGTAACAATATTCGTACTTTTACTCGTTAAGCTTAGTTAATGATTCTAGATTATGAAACATGGAAATAATAACAAAACAAATCGAATAAAAATTAAATTATGATTCTTCAGTAATAGAAGAAAACTCAATTATTAACTAAAGTAACAATAATAATTAACGGTCAAGTTACTCGATTCCCTGATATAACAAAAGTTGCAGTTGATAATTCATTTTGATATTTTTTTATATTCATTTTAATATTAAAATCAGTAAATACATTATGCCTAAGTCATATAGAGGAAAAAAATTCCAACCTAGAAAAGCTGGGACAGGTCTAGACAAATAACATAAAACTTGATAATAATATTCAAAATCTTCATTCTAGCTGATTGGCCGTTTCGTTTGTATATTGCCTATAATTTAATTAACACAAAATTATCGGGATTGTTAAAGCATTTTTTATCTTCCATTGTGTCCCGAAATTAGGGCAAGGGATGATTTCAGAAATACCGTTTGTTTGTCGTGAATTATGTCTTTGTATTTAGAGGTTAACAAAAGGTGACCCGCATGACACCATTTTGTGATTTACGCGATTCCGAAATGGATGTCTTTTTTATTATGTTTTGAGGTAGTTACTGGAATTAAAATTCATGAAAGCATATTCGTCTATTGTTTAGAGTGAAACAGGGGATACAAAAACAAAACAAAACTATTTTCATGCTGGTCTCAACGCTAGGAAGCCTCTGTTGTGGATGACGTGGCCATGCCGTGCCGAGCTCTGCCGTCGTACAAGCTTAAAACCAAATTATTTAAAATAAATATATAATAAATATTTAAAAAATAACCTTAAAGTTAAATGTTATTAGAGAACGAATTTAATAAGACCTTAAGTGTGCGTAGGTGAATAAGTATGTAATGTGTATGTGCGTGAAAGTCTGGCTTCTGAAAAATCGTAATCCAATACGTCTAATATAAACCTGAGACTATGTTTGCGAAAGATTAATGTAATCCACACCTACATTTATTTAAGTAAAAGGTTTAAAAAAAATCTATAATTAATATGCAGACAGTTCAGTTTGTTCCGCTGCAAGCTACTTACTGATTAGCAAAAATAATATTTTTGCATTTTGCAAGCAATTTTGGAAGAGTACCATCAATCAATAATAAAATTAATAATTTGTTATAAATATATGGTCATATAATTAAACGAAGTAACCTCTGTTTCTAAGCCTTCTAATTAAATACTGACGTGCGACTGATCTTAAATTATCGTGATTCATGTGCATTTTTTTATTTTTCATGTATCCTTTTTTAGGTTAGTTTGTTTTTTGTTCCTGTTTAGTTTTGTCTTAATACTTATATGTTAAAAGTATTTTTGCACTTCTTGTCTACCTTATCTAATTAGCCTTAGCCTTTTCATTTAATTATGTTCTATTCTTATATTGTAAAGCAACGGAGTGTTAATAAATAAATAAATATCAACAAGTAAAATCCACTGGCACTACACGAATGTGCCTCATTATTATGAATGTTAATTTTATGACAAGGGTATCTGCTGGGTTAGAATGGAGACAATTTCTACCCTTTGTTTAGAGATAAATTTTCACTCAATAAGTTATAGGCCATCGGATCCTTTGTCATAGTGTTTTGCGATTGATTAACTATCTTTGAGGCAGAATATTCAATATTTCTATGTAAACTGATAGGTAGAATTCGGCTCAGCGATTCTCTGGCTATTCTGATTTATTGAATAATAATAATAATTAATGAAGCCTCATTTATTCCTTCAAACATTCATCCATCTTTACGAAATATGATCACACGCTTAAAGTACAGAAATAATTATAAATAAATACATCTCTCTCTACCTTGAGCATTTTTCTCCCAATCTTCTCTACCAACTTCTTTAAACTCGTCAGCCCACCGTGCAGGAGGGCGACCTGTCCTTCCTTTCACTGGTGGCCCTTACCACCTTGTTACGACGCTCTGTCCATCTGCCATTGTTCACGCGAGCGGATAATTTGATTGGTCAATATCATACTATTTTTTATTGGATATTATTATTTGATAGCTATATTTTTTGTCACTAATAATTTCTGACTAAGACTTGGTTATTATTTTGTTCCAATACAGCAGATGCATTGCTAACTAATTACAGTTCAGCGGTCGTGCGTTCGAGTCCTAGCTTTATTTTTTATTAAATTAATATTATTTATATCTGTACATTAACTGAGGAGATGAGATGAAAAATAAGGAGATAGGATATATGTTTTCTATTTACACAGATTGATTTTTTTTTAAAGTAATTAAATTAAGAATCTATTTCCGTTTAATGCTATCTTTGTTAACAAAGCGTTCGGTATACGATTTCGTCCTAATTAAATAAGGATAAAATAAAGAATTCAGAACCTGGAATCAGTTTGCTTTGAACAAAACATTGCTTTGAACCAGTTTAGGTTTGCTTACATACTTTACCTTTGAATATCTTTCTTTGGAATTCTTTACGAAGAATTTAAAGAACGTTGAAATTTAAGGATTAAGATATGTTTGTGTTTTAAAGAAAACTAACATTTCGTAGCTATGATCTAACACATCTTTAATATAGTCTGTGTAATAATGGTATTTAAGTTATTTTCTCAAAGATCTTATACCTTAAATATTAGTCTGCTATTTGATTTAAAAATGTTAATTTCCTTACGCGGAAGGACGCTCTATATCGTTTTTTTAAAAAGCATGGATTTTTCAAGATTAAAAAGGACCCATACTGATAGTCCTTGGGCTTTATACTGTACCTTAAACTAGAAGCATTTGACTCTATACAAGTTCATCATCATTATTAATTCATTCCCACATTTTGTGCAATATTTGTTACACCGAATAATCCGCTGAACCTAATATGTGGATATTTAAAATTTAAAACTGACTTTCGCTTTAACTAATTTATATATTCTGGAACAAAATGATAATAAAAGGTTTTCTCTGTCAACTGCTTACGAATTTCTCAAGCCCTCTGAGATTCCTGCCTTATTACAGGACATAAATAAAACATGTATGAGATTCAAAGATAATGCTACTTTCGTGTTTGCTATCATTTACATTAGATAAAGTGTGACGTAAACACAACTTACGGCCATTATGTACCTAACATAAACAAAAAAAAAACTAAACAACTTGAAGTTTCTACAAGACTATGTATTTCTATTTTTTATGGTATTTTTGTCATGTATTTAATTATATATAAATTAAAATAGCCAACAGGAAATCGTTAAATATAAATATGTGGTTTTAGAGTCTGAACGCATATGGACTAGTGATAGATGTATTTTGTCACAACTATTTATTTATTTATTTTAGTGCTAGGTTTTAGGATGAATCTTTGGGAATACCGATTTAATATTAGCTTGCAATATGAGTAATATTAAGATCAATCAATGTGTGTCTCATACATACAGTACCGAACCTTAAAGTAGAGTTGGGTGGGCCTGGACAAGACCACACTTTAATAGTGACCTTGACAGAACAAAAAGCTCCTCTCGCCGCCCACCGATGAGATGGTTCGACGATATCACGTAGTAGGCAGACTACAAATGAACACAAAAGGCGCAATTACGCACGAGTCGGAGGAGCAGCCTACGTCTTAAAATTAAGCTAAAAGAATATCTGATGTTGATGATAACATAACAAGATCTGAGTCTATAACTGGCTAACTTTAAATAGCTATTGCAAACTTAAAAGCTTCAGTAATAAAAACTTGTTTAAAGTTGAATTAAGTATTTTTTTCGTTACCACTTAAACTTAATATAGTAATCTTCAAACACCAATTACAAGTAATAAAATTATTGTAAGTTATTAATTATAAACTTACTAACAAGCTGAAATGGGCGCGACATATTGCAAGGTGTACCGCCGAAGTTACCCGCTGGATGGGACCTCCAACAAATAGCTACGTGGGAAGACCACAAAAGCGATGGGCTGACGACCTAGTTAAGGTTTCTGGGGAGAAATGGAAGGAGCAAGCTATGAACCACTTGGATCAGGTAAGTTAAGGAGGAGGCTTTTACCCAAAAGGGATCCATACTGCAGAACACAAAGAAACGGAAATAACCATAACTAACTTATTTAACCCATAATTATTAAAGAGTTTTAATTGAGCAGATAAAGCTGTAGTGTATGTTTGCTACGTGTACCTCAAAGTTTGGACAGACATCAAGGCAGAATGCAAAATACCAACCGTATCGCCTCGACATCCGTCGTTCTACAACTTAGTGATTCATAAGGCAGTTTTTGCCGCCCACCACCACTACTGGGAACAGGTGCCCACTGAAGTATTTCCGAACCAATTGTACTAAGGTTTCTTCAAGATAACAGCGTACTTATTCTTAAAAGAGTGACATCGCACTTGCGAGCCTTCTGGCAATGTGAGTGACCATGGGCGGAGGTATCGCTTAACATCAGGAGGCTTCATACCACTTTATTACATTAAAAAACGAAAATTTGTTGTTTCTTCATCAACGAGAATCATGAACTGGTATGGTATCCTCTCTCTTTGTAGTAGATGTTTTGACATGTCTTCGATTGTTTATTTTTGCTAAATACAATGTATTTTACAAGAAGCTTTATTTAACATTCAGTATATTTTTGCTGAAAAAAATATTTTTATTTAAAGATAATTAATAAAACATGAAAGCTTTAACAAAGCTCGCAATTCCATTTTGATATAGCGATTAATATTCTATCTCCTACATTGTAGATATTACTATGTAATTGTGATCTAAATTACACGAAATGTTACACTACAATTCGCCCAGCACTGCAATCATGTTCCGCAATTATTACTTTCATCTAAAAGCGTAATTTAAACATAATTTCAAATTTTATTCAAGACTATCCTATTCATGAAAAAATATTTTAACTTAAAGTAGGCGTGTCTCGTTTCATCATAGCCTAAACGTAATTTGTCAGAAAGAGACGAAAAAGCACTTAAGTAAAAAGAGTGCAATTACACTGATTTATGAATATGTTCACATTTCGTTAATATTGTCAAGATTTGCATAGCATTTGGGTAAAACTTAACTATATTATATTTAGGCAGTTCGCTTTGAAAGCATAAGGCCGCCGGTAACTCTATTTACTCTGAGAGTCTATAGTGTTTCCACTATAGTACATAAGTGTTTTACATATTACTTAATATAAGTTAATTATTATTAATAACTATATAATATTTAATTTTTAGTCGTTAATATAATTCTAAACTATACAGTAATATATTGTTTTCCTTAACACTATATTCGTTATAAATCTTACAGAAAGCCATAACGCTGTAAAAAATATTGGTAAATATATAGAGATTGGAAACAATCCGTTGGGGAAACGGTTGAATAAGCTTTCATTTTGTACCATGACATTGTAATTATTACCTTTCAAGTTGGCTTTTTTTGTTGTTTCTTCTCATACATTTAACATAACAGTGGCTGTATTCTTAGATGTAATTTTGCAGTGTTGTTAGGCTCAATCCCCTGTACACCAATGGCCTTTTTCTTGTATTTTATTTTTTGTTTACATTTCCGGTACAGAAACAGACAACAAATTGATCGAAAACATAATTTTACTAAGAACTAAACAACATTTGTAAACCTGAAGTCCAATTACACCTGTACACAGTATTTCAGTAGCATCTTCAGTCCTGGTTTACCAAATATTAACTTATTACACACAGAATTATAATAACAATAAATTATATTACATTTAATAACAAAAAATATAAGGTTTATAATCTTATTTAGGTTGCAACACTTCACTGCGAATAATCTTTTTAAATTCATAAAATTATTGTGAATAACACATTATAATACTTGCATATTCTAGGGAGCTGACCGTTCTGGGATACATTGTTGTCACTTATGGGTATCATAAATACTTGTGGGATACGCACAGAACGATGTCAAGTTTATCCAAAAGATAGCTGTCAAGTCAGTCATTTGCTATTGTATACAAAGTGCACCGGTCTCTCATCCACCTCCGCCTTTCAAGACTTACCATCTGAAAGACGCAGATCATATTGATACATACATACATAATGTACAATTCGTTTGTATGACGCAGGTAATATAGTGACAACACCGCCATACCAGAGACCCAAAAAAGTTAACAGTGTGTATCGTGGCTTTGAAACCTGATTACCTATTCAGAAAATTGCCTATTATATGACAAGACAAAACCTTTTAGGTCTGGGCCTCCGATTTTGTTTTCTGTTTCGTGATCATTGCTTTATTTATTGCGGAAAGCAAAATAATAAAAATATCTCCTAATCATTGTATACCGTATTTGATTTTAAGGATTTATTGAAAATTCGATGTGTAGTTTAGAGAGTTCAAGTTTTATTGGCAACATTAGATTTGATACGATTTGTATATGAACACTAGCGAATAGTGACATACGTTGCTCTGTACACACGGCTTACATACAAAAAACAATCTAATAAGGTTAATAATTCTCGGCTCCAAAAAAATATATCAAAATCAGTCCAGCCTGATAATTTGCATATATAGATAAATAAGCTAGATACCGACTGCAACACCATCTTCTGGGCTGATTTGTGAATCTAAACCATCCAGGGCGGTACTCAAATGAAAACAAAAAAATCATTAAAATCGGTCCAACTGTTAAAGAGGAGTTCAGTGAAATATATACGTATAGTAGAATTATATATATAAAGATTTTTTTCTACAAAATCGTTTACATCTTAATTATATTAAAAACAGGTTCTCAAAAGTGAAATTGCTAAATAAATTTAAAGCATTAAACAACATTCAGTACTACGTATAATGTAATATTACGTTTACATAAGTTTTAATCCCTTAATGTTTATATAATAGAAGTTCTGAATTCGTGGATTTTTTTGGTCAGTGGACAACGGTGTTGACGGAATACCATGTCCGTTCATTCAAATTTTAATAAACGTATTGCATATATCTTTTAGATACATATAAATAACATTTTCACAAAAGTTGACGAGAAATAAAGTCAATCCCGATAGGCATATTTGCATAATAGGAAAGGATTTATCCCTAGGTTTGTGCACAAATATCTACGCATAATAGAGTATTTGTACAATCGCTGGAAAATTGAATTCTAGTTTGCTGGAGGCTCGATTGAGCTCAAGGTATTTTTACATATTATTTTTGGGATTTTTCTGTTGCGCTATAGATCAGCGTGCGTGCAACGAATATAAGCAGCAACGGATATTTATGTGTGCAAGTTAAATAGTTATTTGTAAAACCAAGGAAAATGAGGTCTACAAGTCTTAGAGTACAAGCCTTGACTCAACAATATCTTAATAGAACTTTTAAAGTCATAAACACGATATACTACATTATTTACATAGCCGAATGTTTTAGTAGCGTGACTAGCCCTATGACTGAATGCGATTGCAATATTATTCGAGAACCTAGGTGAAACATCCGCTTGACGTTGAACAAAAATATGAGCAATCATGATGTCAAGACCCCATAAGGTAGTCTTTTGTTACGATATCCTTCGGCAAATACATGTTGTCTGAAACTTCTTTTTCAGATTTTTGACCACGATTTTAGTATTCCTTATATAATTAAGTTTATTTCCAATCTTTACAAATGTAGACAAGTTAGGTTTGTTATATATTTATTTTTTCTAGTAATTCTAATATCCCAACTTACTTCACCATTGATCGAAACTTCATCGGGCCTCTAGCTTTTTTCCAAATATCTCCATAGCTTCCTTTCTGCATTCGCTTCCGGCTAAAGTATCTATGTCTTCTATCCACCTTTTAGAACTCCTTCTTCTTCTTCATCCCTTTGGTCTTTTCCATACCGTCTTTAAAGCCCACCTTTTATCTGTGCATCTTGCTACATGCTCTGCCTATTGCTACTTCTGTTTACGGGCATAATGCATCTTTAACTTTTGTTTTTCATCTTATAATTTCGCTTTTTTGCTTTCTATGGCTTTATTATTCTTTAGACACACGATAATAACACAAACACACTAAAATATAATAGAATGTTAAATATTTGAATGTGAAAAACCTTTCGAACTAAAACTGTATGGATGATACAACTAGTGAATTTTCAGTAGTGAATTTAATCCAGAGAGTTTCGACAGCTGAATACTAATGACTGTTGCTAATTAGTCAGTCCTTTTCAATAGGTTCACTATCAAATAAGATCAGATTTCCGTGTAAATTGGTCGTACATTCATCGATTGGATGTGTGCCCACATTCGCATAGAATTATTATACTGAAAATGTTGAATTATAATTTTTACGTTCGCTATATAAATATTCAATTTGGATAACTATGAAGCGTGGTGGATGAATTTTATAAGTGACCATATTTTTCAATAAATTACATTGCTATTTACTAATGAATACGATATACTCAACTTCGTAAAATGGATAGGAATCTCTTATTTTCATCACTAGGACAAATTTGATGTATATACAGCAGCAGCTATATCAGTTTTTGTAAAAATATCGCATTTATAAAAATGTTTAACAAAACGTATACACTAATTCATAATTTTTCAATATGGCGGTTAAGTTAGAATGATGTCTTTATGACTTACGAATTTTTTCATTCTACATCCACGATGGAGGCATTTAAAAATGACCTTATAATATCCATTAGTTATTTATAAATGACCGCTTTGTCAGTCATATGACCTAGGATTGAATGAAAAGATTGCCTACGCTCCAAATTCCATTATAATTTTCAACTTTTCTCAACATAATTTAACTTTGAGAACATTCGAGAGGCTTCGCTGGGATTTATGAGTCGCTCGCACAAATTGTTGTTAATTCACTACAAAATGGTATCTATTTTGTCTATTAAATATAAATATTGCACTATTGGAAAGATAGAAATTTCCTTTTAGAGTGCTCTGACGTCCGACGCATCAACTAGCATGCACGGGCATGCTCGTTATATAAACGAGTGAAAATTTCTATAAAAAGGGACGACTGCAGTACATATGAAGAACAAGTTGGCAATGGACCCAGAAAGCTTTCAGCTAAATGTCAGATATATGTCATAAGATAAATAATGCATTATTTTAAGCAGCCTTGGGAGTATACGACAGTCATCTACATTACCGTCACCGACAGCGGTATTGACACCAGATATTGATCTTAATACTATTATTCAGTCTCCATATGATAATCAACATATAATACACACAATGCTTTGGAACAGCACAATACTTTGAAACAGGCACGATGTTGCCTCGGCGTAAAATAGGCTGCCGAATGCCAAAAATGCTTCCTTTTTGTAGCATGCCACAAAGTGCCGCATGCCGCAATGTGTAGCATGCCGCACTGTCGCATGCGGGGTAAACCAGGCTTAAAATCAATAATGTGGCAATTCAAACATTTACAGTCTTGTTATAAAACGAGGACTAAATAGTTTAAAGTTCAATACCAGGCTGTTATGTAAAATGACAGTTATGTAAGATGAAGTTGTTAAAGGTAAAAATCATTGAATAATATCTGTAAACATATCAACAACTTTGAAGTCAATTAAAAATTGCAATACCTACATTAAATTAGCAACAAAGTAATTCTAAAAGTCATTAACTAACTCAATTTTATTTTAGATTTTCAGATAAAATAAATGTTTTAAAGCTAATGTAATATATTTTTGAACTTTCAATAGAACATCGATTTCATTTAAGTTAATGTCAATCAAACTCTCATATTGATGAAACATTTTATTAGTACAAAGTTCAGGATTTGTGTTTAACTTTGGCTATATTGTATTCGGCCACTGTATCGATTGATTGATATTACTCAAACTAGGGATTTAAATGTCAAATCAACGAAATAGTTTCAACCAATTCATTCTTAAACTTTACTGTTAATGTATTCCATATATTAAACCGACTAGTGTTATTCCAATGGCATCTTAAGCCTGAGGTCATGTGTTACATTTAAATTTATTGTGTCTGTGGATTAAGCAAAAGCGAAGTTTTCAAAATACTTTACAATTATCAATAAAACTGAAGAATGAATAATTGTTCCTTATCTAAATCTCGATATTATGCCTGTAAAAAATACAAATTTTTGACAAACATATATCATATGTTTTTGATACATTATCATAAAGAAATAATGTTTCTGTCATTTATCTGTGTATAAGTTTAATATGTGTGTGTTTAAGTTTAATATTCAAGACGTTATATATATATATATATATATATATGTCTTTGTCCATTCATGTCCCCTAACCCCATGCAATGCGCATGGGACAGGTACGTTTCTGCTTCATTTATCATTCAGTCTACCAATCCGAAACAATTATTGATTAACGGATACTTTGAAAATGTATTACATTTATGCCAGTTTTGTCCGACCTTGTCAACATTTACACTATACCTACAATGAAACGCTTAATTGTAATAAAAAGGCTTTACAATTAACAACGATTGTAGTACTGTGGTTGTAATCGATTGCTAGATACAATCCACAGCCGGGGTTCAAATCAACGAGCTCAGGGATGTGAATCGCACGCTGAAACCACTGCTCATGGTCTAATTTAATATTAATTCAAACTTACTGTATAAGTAGATATTTCATGAAAAACTCGAAAAATCGTTGCTGTTTTTATTTTATGAGAACACTCAACAATTTTTTGTTAAAACAAAATCATTTAATTTCCAGAGCAATTAATAAAAACCAGAGCAAAGAGCTATATAAAAACGAATTTAAATTCTAATGAAATATGCAAATCTGGGCCCGCGTTAACGAGAAAAGTGATTAACTATTGCAAACTGCACTTTTAACGATACATTGTTTATATGTCATCTGCACACACATCACATACACAGTGTATGTGATGAACACTGTGTGTCCTGTAAAAATATCGTTACAGAAAATACCAATATTTTTCAATGTGTTTGGAGAATACTAAATCCGTTCTGATAATTCACTAAACCACTCATTGAATATAATTATATTGTTACGATGACGGGTTGACTGAAATGTTTCGTTTTCAGTAAATAGATGTAAGAAATGTAATTTGCATAATGTTACCCTCGTTTTCAGTAGACTGAACCATTTTTGAGACAGTTTCAAAACGTGTGTTGTCAACTGGTACAGTTTTCGGGAACCCCGTTTTCAGGTGTTTTCAGGATCAGTTACCCCCCCCCCCCCCCCCCTTTTAAAATGGAATTTTGCAGTTAGGCCTTGCTTAAATATGGGCGTTTTCCTGCGACAATAGGTCGAAGTGGCGTGTGGACGCCAACTTCATCCATCGGGCTATGGGCTATGTGCCTTGTGTCTAAGGGACATGTATTTCTTTTTATTCAGAAGAATATAGAGACGAAAGAAGACAGAAGAGGCCTTCTTGCGTCTATATGCTTACGAAAAGACATGCTGCTATTGAACGTGACTCTTAGATATTTTACTGACTTTTGCCACGGGATGGCTTGCCCGTATAGGGTTAACTCTTTTTTTAGGGGATTTTTTCCCCGAGAATGAGCGAGAGCACTGGGTTTGCCCCTGGCAAAGAGAACTGTGACGCTCCTCTCGGTATTTATTTGGAAGAACTAAAGATAAAATTCGAGGTATTCGCTTTACGAGCCCTGAAGATGAGGTGGAAGCGTACGAATATGCCAAAGAAGAGACCCATAAGGAAAAATGGGCCTACTGCTTTTCTCAGTGCTTCCATCGAATGCGATGATGTATAGAGAGGAACGGAGATTACTTCGACAAAATAAAACAATAAAAGTATTTGGCAACTTTCTACATTAAGCCGTTTTTCATTTTCTAAACATTTTCAGTGTTACCTAGGTATAAGAATTGTTAAAAGTTACATTTCTAAAACGACATTACTTCTGAACAGAAGAAAACCATTCATCTAATTGCGAAAATTGACTTAAATAAAAAGAATCGAAAAGTATAATTTAGGTTAAACAATTGCTATTAATTACAATTCAGGATAAGAAACGTATTTCCAAATTAAAATTATTTCTATTACTTTTTGTAATTGGCACAAATAGGTATATACGAATTTGCAAAGATATTAACTACGAATGATTACATATATAAGGATTACCTTTGTGTTGTGTCATTCACTAAACTAGATTTAGGCTAAGATTATCCTCATGGATCCGGATTCATTCTAAATTCTTCGAATTTGGAAAAGACGAAATTGCAAGAAACTAATCTACTCCCAACTTCTGATTTTTATTTTTATGTATTTAATTCATCTACGTCAGATAGGCCAGCCTGAAATCCAGACTCGCTTTACAATAGACATGATAATTGTAGTATTTTCCACTTCCTAAGGCAAATTCTAAATTAATATGAAGATGTATTGATCCGAACCACCTGTTGCAAGAAAGCCTATAAATTAGGATCATGATACTGACGTATAATAAATCTTATCCAACAATATACCGCAAGATTAATGTATCACAGTATATGAAGGGTCTAATCCACAGATTATAGTACTCGTTTCGATGTTTGGAACTCATGAGAACTCCAAGGGTCTCATTCAATTCTTTATTCGTAACTAAAGAAGCCCTGAGGGGTGGAAATAATTTTCTGCGCGGTGAAATTCTATTTAGATGACAAACAGTCTTTACAAATAGGAAGAGTTCTGCGAAAAATACAACCTTAATAAGTTGTTCATAGGTGATACGGATGGTATTTTGTAATCTGTCTTGACGTCCGATAATGAAACTCAGCTGCACATATTAGTCCGAACACTCTCCATAGTTATTGAATTATTCCCTTGACAGTTTGAAATAAACGTTTGTTGAAATGTTTCAATTACGCATAGTTAAGACGTGTCTTATTAGTTACGTGTCGTTATTGAATATTTATACTAATTAATTAGTTTTACAGACTCTCGGCAGTGGTTCTATGCTTCTTGAGACGCAGAATCATATTTCTGACCTGTCATACATACCAGATTCACGGTAATTTAGCAGTTCATATGTACGACTCTTTGATAATTATTCAAGGGGTATAAATTCTTTAGTAACAAGTACAAAGTTGAATTTCAATAAAAAATTCGTATCAGTTATAAATGAATCCCAAATTTAATCTCAATGGATTAAAATGGAGATTATGTGGCTAAAAGATTAATCCCAGTTGATAACTCGATAAGGCTTTGGCAGAATTGGAAAGGCGCTGTTTGTGGTCCTTATTTTAATTTTTAATTTATTTATAAAAGCCTAATTAGTTTAATTTCACT
This sequence comes from Pieris brassicae, assembly GCF_905147105.1. NCBI lineage: Eukaryota > Metazoa > Arthropoda > Insecta > Lepidoptera > Pieridae > Pieris > Pieris brassicae. The sequence continues at coordinate 18,447,833 of NC_059674.1, read as the reverse complement.
CTTTTAACGTAAATATTCATCTGTATCTTTTCAATTACAATAATCTTTAACCAATAACGTTTAAATAAATGACACTGTACACTTACTTTCCTAAAAAACGAACCCAAAAAAGATAATTAATTATATTAGAGCCAAGATTTGGAGTTGGTAGAGTTACTGATCTTTTGTAGGTGTTAAATACACTATGCGTATTGAATCGAAAAGCCTAAAGGGGCTATTTCCTTTAAACGAAGCTTAACGGAAATTGAAAACTCTTTCCCAATTGTTCACAGACAGGACAATAGGACTAGAACACACTGCATAACTGTTTCGTCTATTCAGATGTAGTCCTGTCTTAACTATGAATAGTATATTTCGATTTGATAATAACTAAAAAATATTTCAGAAACAAAGTGTTTTTTATTCTAATGATTTATGATAAACAACATTGTTTGTTTTTCTGGCGCGTATAAATAGATTAGTTGGTTTTCCGGCATGGGAACAGGCGACATATAACTGGCCATGTGAACATGGATTTTCAAGATAAATGTCACAAACAATTAGAGACTGTAATTATTTCATATGTACATTATCAATATAATAACTCCGATCGAAGCATTTATTTTCAACGATATTCATTTTTCTTACATCCTTTTTGACGATATTTGCAGCACGCATTCTGTCAACGTTATGACAAACACCATAAGGTTACATGAAAAAAGTTTGAATTGTAAAGGTGCTATGCACTGAAAAAAAATTTGCAATCGTAACAAAAGTATTCTTACATTTTCTGATTATCCGCGCAATTTTCTTAATTTTTTCTTTCATAAAAACCTTCTCCTGACAATAACAAACACAACAAAAGACGAATTAGCAAAATCGTTCACCCGTGATGCCGTGACCAAGGGAAATAGGAATTCATTTATATATATCTATATATATATATTAGGTCCTTACATATGAATTTGGCGTTTTGTGTGGGAGCCTTCAATACTTCATTATCAACTTGGGTCTCAGGCCGTCCACGGGCTTGTTCTGCAGGTCGAAATTTCCAGAACGAAAACGTTGGAACCAAAAACGAACTGTGTTTTCTTTTGCAGCATGACCGCCATACACATCATTCACCCTTCGAGTCGTTTCCGCAGCACTAGTGCCACGCCGGAACTCGTACTCGTAAATAATGCGATACTTTAAGTTTTCCTTAAATAAAATGAGTGACGCAAACAGAAAAAAAACAGAAGAAAAAAACAAATGAATGACGGTCATCGAAGCACAAATACATGAGTAAATAGCTGTACAAATTTTAATTTGGAATTCCTTACCATCATAGTAGTAAAGGGTAGTAAAGGGATCAATGAACTACCTATGAGATGGCAAAAGTGATATAATGGTACATACATAGAAAACAATGGTTCATACTTTGATTAATTAAATATATTTTATTTAAAAATATTCGACTTTTTGTTCCTCCCATATAAAACGCCCATTTCATACGTAAGGACCTAATATTACATTACCTATTAAAACTGATTTTTCGATCATATCTTGTGTTTTAATGGACGGTGAATTCACAGGAATCAAAACCCGCTAATAATATTGACAAAGCAAACTTGCCTTATAAGATCTCAAAATAGAACCTTTTTCCCTCTTCAGTCTAACATAATATAAATAGCTCTGATAATATCAAAGGTTATTTTAATGATAAGGCAATTAATTATTTGCAAAATAATGTATCTGAGTCACAAAGCGTTTGAACAAAGTTAATTCGCTCAATAACTGTTTCCAATGGCAAAATGACAGTTAATAACACAAAATTCAGCACTATGCCTTTTATCATGAGATATATGAAATAAGCAAGTAAATTACGATAAAGCCTATTAAAGGATTTTTACCCCTCATAGTCATAGCTAATAACCTTTTTGAACAGAAGTAATTAATCTATTAGGTCCAAAGTAAAACGAAAGTGCGAACGACGACCCGGTCCGTGCCTTTGTGATTGGTCAGCAGCATCTCTAGTACAACTCACGATATTACGTCCTTCATTTTACATTCTCGCTTATAATCGGCGTAAAGATTTATATCTTGATTGGTATTCTTTTATTCTAGCGACCACACCTAGAATTTAATAGAAAAGAAGAAAATATGAACTTTTTCACAACAAATAATGCTTCTCTTATGCATTCTGTTAGCATCAAGATTATATACATCTAATCATATAAAGAAATATAATTAGATACCGGGACGAACGTTTCTTGGTAGATGTATAATCCGATAGACTGTCGATATAACCACTTTTACGCTGTCAGTGAGTACAATGACATTCACAGAATTATTAACAATAACGTATGAAAAAAAAATGTGTTCGACTCTGTTTACGTACTAGTGGTTACGTTACGTAAACTGTAAAGAATAAACATGAAGCAGGGTGTTGTATTCTGCAGTTGAAGAATTATCAGAAGGATGAAGAAGATAATACACAAATAAATCATGTAACAATATTTCATACAAGGACTTTAAACAAGAGTGAAACGATCAAATTTTAACAAAAAGCTTAGTAACGTTACGTTATTACTAATATTATAGTGTTTTATTTGTTGAAGGCTGATCTTGGCATCTGTCAGGAACAGAAATATAAGTAAGGCAGGGCAATGAAAATACTCACATGAAAACCTCTCAATAAGTTTCACTACTGTTTATTTAAGCCAATATAATTTTTTTTTTTTAATTTTTGTTCTAGATTTATATTTTCATGTCATATAATATATAATTAAGTGTATATACCGATTTGATTTGCTCCTTCTGTTTACAACATAGTTCTACGGAAACAAAATGCCAAATATCAGCTAATATGAATCATCTAACAAAAGACAGATTCACTATGAAAACAGCTTTACAAATTGCAACGACTCGAAGCGACTACGTACGGAAATACGTGGTGTTTTCCGTTTTCCTATCATTTCCTAGCTTTTCCTCTCTGGAAGACATTTTTTGAACCATTATTAAGGTTAATTATAATTCTATTTTACTATATTATATTTTTTAATCGGATTCTATTAGGTAAACTTGCTGGCGTGATTGCCGAATGTTCAAGTAGTATCCGATTACGTATAAAGGTCAAATGAATAACCTTCTCTTTTTAAGTCGGTTTTAGGCATGTATCATTTATTTGAATTAGTCCCTAAATCTATTATTTATTTTTTGACGCATAGATACATTTTTACAAGTCCTAATCTTTGCGACATCGTCTATGTAGAATAAATGTGTAAAGAAATGTTCCACAACTACAATTTGCATTTTGTTTTTTTTTGTAAAAGTAATTTCTAGTTATCAGGCATATATTTCAAATTTGTTTCATTTTGTTTCGCAATCGGAAAGAATCTAAAAACCCGCGACCTCCATTACGTAATTGCAAACTTTTCTCAGTTGTAGAAGTGACAAGTTCTAAGTTTAATTCGTTTAAATAATAATTAGCTCGCGTACGCTTTAGTCGTGAAATTATGCCACTTTTATATCGTTTTAAAGTTGTCGCTGCTGAGTTCATAGTTTTCGTTTTAGTTCGTAAACTCCAGTTGAGAATCACAGAAAAATATTATGTAAGTTTACGAGTACCTACCTTTGTTTGACTTCTTACATACAATTTTAGATTGGCTTACCATAAAGAAGAAAAGATTGTTTATAAGTGGAAGACATGTTTACCACGCACATTACTCTCTCGAATGACCTACAATAATGTTTGCATTAATCTAATAAGGAACATACTCGCGATTTCCTAGAGCGTAATATTGGAACATATATTATGCTCGTATCCTGAATTTGTATGATACTTTTGCTAATGGGAAAAGGGTCATAAGACCATGAACCATCTATACTAAAAATTTATCTAATTAACGTTGTTTTTATATTTCAGATGATACCGAAAAACCGTTGAGGCGACGAAAATTGTTGATGTTATAAAATGTAAGTATTCATGAACAATTAAAATTTTTTATTCCCCTGGGCTTTTTTCCAAACGCCAGTGTTTACTGTTTTAAATTTTGCATTCATGTCCTTATATATGTTGACATACACGGAATACACATACATGTACGAAAATACAATGTTACAAGGCTTTAGATGAAAAAGACGTTAGTTCTGACAAAATATTAAACAAAACCTATTACATTTTCAAACACAATATAATCGAAAAAATGTATTAATCCACATCCACCACGTCTTTTGTGAACATTATTTAGTTTACGACTTTTCATAGAAATCGAATGGACTAAACCGTTTTACGGGAAAGGTTACGTGGAGACCAAAACTGAATCATTCGATATCACGGTATGTGGCAGCGATGCAACTTACTTTAGGACAATACAAGAGATGGTGATTCATTCTCTGTTAAGAAAGAAACTCAGCTGGATTAATTTTGACGTGATAACTTCTTATAAATCGATGAACGCCGGCTGCACTCACTAAGAAACATGACTCATTGTCACGTTCCGCCTGAATTAACGAGCAAATAAATGTAATCGTAAAACACTGTAATTTTCAATAACTCCAACATTATGTTTTTTTTTGATAATAATTCAATTCAATTCATAATTTTTTTAATCAATGTTTTATAACGTTTACATCACGTTAAGTTATCGTCCTTGAACCGACTTTACAGACAACAAAATGCTTGTTTTGACCATAAATTACTTTTTTTTGAGAACTGATGAAATTAATTTCCAAGTAATTATAGTTCGTTTCATAATAGGCCTTAGCAAGTAGCTTGATTTTATCAATTATATTTGCGTAAGTTTTTGATTCCATTGTATAGGAATAATCTTCAAAATTTAATTCTAATTTACAACATTATTAATTAATTAATAACAATCTTTACCGTTTTTTAAACAAAAACTTTTTTGTAGAATTTCTAGTGAAATTGTATTTATAGCGGTTTATGTAGCTGTACGATTTTACGCAAGTTAATTGAGTTGTAGTGTTTCGTTATCTAAGCTTCATTAAATGAATTATCGAACCAAATATTTTCAATTAAAACTCGTTATAGTTCTTGGAATCGATCAAGACATCTCGACATTAATTGATCACATTGTGTTGTTATATTACAAACTGATAATAGATTTTAATAATAGAGTTTTTAAATCGATTTTTTTCGAAAAATCTAATATTTTAATATCGTACATTCACGAGCCATAACACCACACATAACACACCTACTTACGCAACTAGCACGTAAAGATCAATCTAATTATCATGTACACGCATCAAAATAATAGGGAAAAATTTCAAAGCCTACTAGAACTCAGCTCTAGTGCTATGCTAAGTGTCAGATATTTTATATATAGCTAGTCAGCCACGAAAAAATAAAAAACGTGTCGATATAAAATAAGAGTTTTTAAGACATTCGTAAGAAAACTAATATATTATTTATCGTGTATTTGAAGTAAGTAGTTGGTACCAATTGGTATCGAATGTCTGTAGTCAAACTATTGTAATTTTTTTACTACCTGGCGCAGAATCCAAAGATTTGATACACCTGACATTATTTACTTCTAGCTATTATCTTATGTGGCCACACTGAAACCGTTCTACTGTTTATTAAATCCTAAAATTTATAAAAGTGAGAAAAAAAATATAAACTATTCATGAGTTCAGTGGTTAACGGTTTCTCATCAATGAGGGTATACATTTAAATCCAATAAATGTTTCTTTATATGTGTGTTAGTACTAATATGGCATAGAAAACTTCGCATAGATATAATATAGATATGAACTAACTGAATGAAACAAATGACAAGACCCACAGAAGGTTTAGATTACTTTTATGTAAAGTTTACCATGAATTTCTAATTTAATTATAAAGTTAGTAAAAACTTAAGCATTGAATCCATCAAAAACCTATCGAATTTGACCTAGGCGTCTTTGGTGACACAGCAAATGTATTTAACTTATCTTGAAGACTTAAAAATATTAAATTCTCCATTGACTGTGAGTCAATTGAATACTATGTTTAAGTACAGTGAAACCCATTTACGATGACATCGTTCTGAACAACATACCGGTTAAATTGACCAAAATCAAAGGTCCCAACTGAATTCTATTGTATTAGGTACGAAGACGTCATCAGACGTTACGACAATCAGTTTTTACGACCAAATATGAGTTAACCCCTTGATGTCGTTATTACAATTTTTTTATTATATATGTTTTAAAATATTTATAGTTTAAAAATCAAAACTTAATAAATAGTAATATATACAGCAAAGTATTGTCAAAACAAAATTAGTTTTGGATTATGAACGTAGCATCTTCGTAGTGATGGCGTAGCAGTCTCCGTGATAGAGATTATGTGATTAATTTTAAAGTACTTATTATATATTAATCATTAAAAATAAAACTTAACATTATTAAAGTGTTTATAGAAGGATAAGAGAAGATAACACTTGTGGCGCTTCAACCGTTTTAGGTGTGGGCCTCAGATTTCTGCATCTGTTTCATGATTATTTGTCAATCTAAAACGCAAGTAGGTTAGGTTAGTTCATGGTTCGAGAGAATGTTAAATGCACATAGTCTCTTTGTGCACAGCCGGGGCTCGAAACTACGACCTCAGCCACTAGGCCAGCACTCCTATAAAAAGATACACGCCTATCTGTTAACTCCATCGATGTTTGAAGCCGCTTAATAAATAAAATAATTTATACCAAAAGAGCGTTTCTTCTACCACATTTCATTTCAATGCTCGGCCTCATTACTCTCTCCGTACAGAGAGTACCTTACTCATCACACGTACTAAATACGTGCCTAAAATCTAAAGTACATTGAAAAATTCTAGAAGCAACTACAGTTTTCTAAACCGTGTTTAATGCTAATCCTTCTTTAAGATTGCTTAAAGTTTTCATATAAGTTCGTATTAATTGAACTTAACGAAAATCAATTCTAATAATGTTTTTCAGTAAGACATATATTTTAAATATCATTAACGTGACATATTTAAATCAACATTCCTCAAAAAGGCCATCTCTGACTTAATTATTTCCTTCCTTTTTCAACTCCAGAGTTCCATAGTATAAATAAAATTTAAAAATATCCGTCAAATATTATAACTTGTGAAATCTTTAAAAGGCACTCAGCTCTAAGTACGTAGACTTCAAACATCCAAGTGGATTATCCCGTTCAAGAAGAAACTCCTTAAACATATTTTAATATTAAATGAAAAACGATTTAAGAACACACTAAGAAAATGCGATGAACACTGTACTGAAATAAGCTTTTATCAGATAATTTGTAAGCACGTTCAAACACACCAATCATACGATAATTACGATAATAAATCGCGTAAAACTGGAATCGTAATTATCTTGATCAAGAACTACACTCTTCTGTCGTTTGACTATATTTTTGATATTTGTAAAGAATAAATTCAAAAAGTACACAATGTAGCTAATCATTACTTTTCTGATTTAAATATGAATTATGAATCAGAATGCTTCACTATTCCTAAGGAATAAAGGTCCAGCTGTTCGAAGATTATATATTAGTCGTAAGAAATACAAAAACAATAATAACTTTTCTGTTTAAAAGCTCTTTAAAGTTATTACTAGGTACTATTTGACTTTTCATTTGTAGCAAATTAATTGGTATAATACTCTCAAGAGGCTTTGAGATGCGAGCTAGTACCTACAACAACCTCTTTACTTCCTACATAAGATTCCCACTTGATAGTACATCTCAGTAATATAATACGTCAAGAATTTGCAAGAAATTGTTAATAAACAAATACTTAATATAAGGACTTAATTTATGCGTAAGCATCAGTAAGGCCGTGCTTAAGTATGATATCTAAATATGTTAATTAGAGAATCTCGATCCAAAGTCACATGTTAGCACCAGTGGGCGTTTTCGTTCTATGTTAAATACTATGTGGAAAAATACTTTAGACTCAAAATCGGCGTGGCAGGCACAAAAAGCTTTCAAATTTAAGAAAGACAAGTGTTCACGAAATAGATATAGTAATCTAAGGCCAACGCATGAAGATATTTATGGTTTGACCATCACCAAGAATAAAAAATCAGATTTCAAATTACTGCAGATACTCTAATTATTTAAGTCAACAATATATTTAAGAGATATTTTTCAGACTAAAGCGCTAAAGGTAAAACAGACATAAAATGTTACCATTTATTTATATTATATATTTTTTTCTCGACATTATCGTATTGGCATAGTCTGAAGGACAATTTATGTATTTCTGTAAATACGTTTTTAGTTAGTCTAAAATAAATATATAAAATTTTGAATCCACCAAGCGCCATCTGTATAGTGTTTTCGGAATTAACGTTGTTTGTGAAAAGCTCAATTCATTGTTGCGTCATCTAGTGGAGCTTTTCCAAACTGTACACAAGGATATTTCCACGCACTGGAAAAGAAACCGGCAAACGTCGCAAGGCGTCGCCAATTTAAGATAATTCGTAAAGCGATAGCTAGAGATGGCATATTAAGTTTTTAACAACATACCAAAACGTTAATAATACTTATTATAAATGAAATAATAATAGTTTATTTGTTTGAAAGTGGTACATTCAGATTGATTAATTATAAAATACCGCACAATCAGCCATATAAAAATAGGCATGCAAATGTCATATTAATTATCTTAATCTCGTAATAATGAGAACAGTTATTATATTTATAATAGTTATCAAAACTTATGATATAGATACTTGCCCACGCTATAAAGGCACTTTGACTTTAAAAATTTAATAACCTTACTTGACGTACCTTCTAGAACGGTGATTAAATATTTAGATAGCCATGGCGTAACAATTTTTTAATTACTTAGTGGTACAACATGCAGGCACCCACAACCGTGTTGGATCCCTCGATAGATACAGGCAAGTTCCTTTCAATGTTTTGAATAAAGCTTTATTTAAATCCATAACACAAACAGATTTAACTCAACGTTAACAGGAAGAAATAAAATGAAGTCCCAAAGCCTACACCAAGAACTAACCATAGTTAAAACTAAATCATACACTTTACACCACAGTTTCCACTATACATGATACAGCTACTAATTGACAGAGGCTCTTCAGATAATTGAATCTCAAATTGCAGACACATAAAGCCTAATACAGTGAATATTGTTTCAGATATGTTTGATGTGATATTGTATATCGGTTACTCGAGTTAGACCCCAATGCCCCGGCTTTCGAGATGCAATCCCCTTCACCTCGACTGCGCCACTACAGGTCCCCAAAGTGTCTCCTAGCATGCAGCTTTTAGCATATACGATCTACGTTCAAATATACAATGTAATTTTTTTTACAATAATTCGGACAGATTGCCTACTGTATATTTGAACTAGATTACTATTCCTATCAGGTCTAAAGCACTCTTCAATGGCAGAAAACTAAGCACCAAGAAAATGCATATGATTCGTTAATATGCGTTTTCTAATTGATTATAAGTTCTATATTTCTTTAATTAAAATATAATTGTTTTTCAGAAAAGTTTATTTTTTTATTATTATAATTGACTTTCTAAACAATAGCATCTGAGTCTGATTTGTATGTAGCATTATATTTAAAAGTTATGTAAGATGAACTTATAGTAAGCACACTTAGCTGCACATGCATGATAATTTAAGATTAGTACCGAGTAGTTTGAATAACTTTGATGCTAGCTTATAGCCAATTAAAAAATCTTAGTCACCTTATCATACTTTGTATCTACTTTTAATTATTTTAGAAATATATATAAAATTAAGCCTATTTGTTAAGCATGTGATTTTCAAGGTCGTCAGATGAAACCCTGGATGGTTTGTTTATTAGGTATAAGAAACGTCAGGAACCGGAACGACTTAAATCCATATCTTATGTCAGGCATTGAATACTTACCTACTTGCCTAAATAGTATTGATCTATAAACCGACCCAGATATATTCTGCCCAAGCTTTCATGCAAATTACGAAAATCCATTAATGTAAGGGTTAATAATTAATTAAATAAATGAAATGAATTAATTTAAGTGTAAAACCTTTCATTTAAAATTAAAGTTTCTTTTCATATATTTTTTTGGCATCAGTATTAATTAACTTGGCCTAGAGCAGTGTTGGCTTCAGCGTGTTATAGCTAAATATTCGATACAGGCACGATTGAAATACATTATATCAAAACGCAAATTGAAATTGAACTTCATTGAACAAATCATTTCTAACCGATTGAACACATTCAGTTTCCAATTCAAATATTTTCAATATAATTCGTAGTGCCAAACCGATACTGAATATGATGGACTTATCACACATCAACCTGTCTGGAGCCGTTGAATACGTAATCAAATCTATTACAAAGACGAGACCAATATCGCGCTTTTGAATAAACGTTAAAAATAAATGGTTATACAAAATTTATATCTAAGAAGTTATTTGTAAGTTTTATCATCAGCAAAAGCAGTCTACTACCTTCTATAGATCAGATCACAGAATCACAGATTTATTACCACGTAACTTTGTTATTCCGATTTCAATATTGAATTTGGATTTCATTTAAACCCAACTTTATGACAAGACCTATATGAACTATTGAATTTTGCATGTCCTTTAAGAAATTTAAATGAAATTTCTCAGCTCCATCTATAGGTATCATTATTACAAATATCGTCTAAATAAGTCTTTATACTGTAGCATTTAAACTATTAAAGTCTAGGTTATATATATAGTATAAGATAAATTCAATAATTAGCTATTACGTTAATTTTGACGTGACACCATGAATGGTTTATGGGTGTAATAGATATTGTCGACACGCATGGGAGCGGTTATTACTTAATATCTCGTCGCTAGTTCACTTATCGGAGCGGTGATGTGAAAACAAGAGCCCGATATCTAAAGGTTCACTTGTACCGCAAACGAACCGACAATATGTACCCATATTTGCGTTTTAGGAACAATAAATCGTGAGTCAAATATCTACGTAACAATGGAAAATACAGATTTAATTCGACATATGTCAAACGATTGCCGTGTTGTATGTGCATGTTTCGATAACTGTATAACTTCCAAGTCAAGTTCATTGTAGAATTATAATAAGTTGCGTTGAAAGTGTTTAAAAATAATTTATTAAAATACTAACAATATACATTTTCCAGGACTATGACGGCAATATGTTTCGTTTGCAATCTACCAATCCTTTCCCACCAAGTGGGCCTGGTTTGGGCTGGCGGCAACGGATGGGACGAGCTTACACGCTCTACTCTAGAAGAAACCACACTAAGGCAGAGGTTGGGCAATCGAAGAGACTCCGCAGCTCAAGTCTCATGTCTGTCTCCGCCGGAACCCGATGCAGGGGATCAACAAAGAGGTACGTGTGTAAATTTTATGTACAGATTTAGTTATATCATAGAATGCTGAAACGCTGATACGCATATTATCTGGATTAATAAAAACAAAATATAATTATTAAAAACGGTTCAGCGTCTTTGAAACAATTTCTTTATTTCACATTATAAACCCATTATGAGAACAATTACGGGAATGTTAAAAAAATATTTTTTTCTAGGTGGCCCTCGTCGCCGTCGTTCATCCCTAGCACAACTGACAGATATTTTACGGGAATGGGGTGGAGGAGGAAGCAATGCCCCAAGAAGACAAAGGGCACCCTTATCACGACGAGAAACATTAGCAGACCTTGCTCGGTCACTACCCTGGGCCCGCCATGAGCCTCCACTTCGTAGACGTCGAGATTCCTCAGCAGATTCAGGGATCAAGTCAATGGCTTCCAAACGTCGCGACTCAAAAGTTGCTCACCAAGACTTCCGTTCAGACAATACCCCTTGTTTTGAAAGAAAAGATTCCACCACAATTATACCTTCCCGAGAACGGCGAATCAGACGTCGCGGCTCTGGGGATGACAAAGAACGTAGAGATTCAGTAGATGGACATAGACATAGAAGGGATTCTGTGGTAGCTCCACCGCCAAGAATCGTTGCCACACATAAAAAGAGAAGACCATCCCCACCAATGCAAGCACCACCCTCATTTGTTGATGCTTCTTCAGATCCCGGGCCATCTCACGTACCAGCAGTAACTGTAGTAACGGTGCACGAGCCAAGTCGATCCGATGGTGAATGCCCCCCGATAACAATGCCAACTATCATAACCTCTGCGGTTACGCCATCACCAACATCGCCAACTGTCCCCAGTGTCAACACAGTGACGACTCAAGCTTCTCCCACACCATCTGTCAACCAAGTCAGTCAAGGTACACAAGAATGCCAAACGATTCAAACTACACAAACAACTCCAGGAGGAAGGAGTCCTCCTAACTTAGGAGGACGCCGAGACTCCACAACTCAATGTGGTCGGACAAGAAGAGACTCACGTGCCACTGCTAGCCCAGAACGTCGGCTAGGTCGATTACAAAGACAAGCAACTGCATTTGATGATCCCATTGGCCCACCTGGAACAAGGCGACCTTCTCTGGAGCCAGATGATGCTGGAAGAGCTCGCCGTGACTCTTTAAGTCCCGATTCTGCAGTTAGGACAAGACGTGAAAGAAATCAACTTAGTCCTGACAGGGCTGGTGGCGGAGAATTAAGCCCATCAGCAGCGCGACGACGAAGTCGTTTGAGAAGACAAGCTTCTTGTGCTAGAATGGGACGAGCTAGAAGCCCAGAGTCTAGTTCATGCTCTAGTCGTGATCCTAGCCCTTGTGCAAGGCCCCCGGAAAAAACAATTTTTAGAAGACAATCAACAACTGAAGAGATATTAATAGCTAGAGGCTTTCGTCGTCAATCTACCACGGAAGAAATGATACGGTGTCGTAACTTTAGGCGGCAAAGTTCTCAAAGTGATGATGCCTGCATGCGCGCTAGAGGTCGACGCGATTCATCGACTCAAATATTAGATGGCACAATCGGTACTATGACTGTTGAAACAACGAGCACATTTTTCGATTCAAGCACACAAACTGGTAAGTTCTATCTATAATAGATTTATAATTTAAATAAAATTAGATTGTTATAAATATTCAAACAACGTTTGTGATTAATCTACCCAAACGACATCTATTGGACGTTATTACAAATACATGTGTAATTACATTTTCATTAAATATCTGTTTAATCACAAACTAATCGAAGCGGTGCATATTGTTCAATTTTCAAAAGAAGAAATTAATTAAACTGATTTAGTGGTAATTTTTGAATGTAACATTATTATGTTACATTTAAAATCTTAGAAATTCGTATGAAAATAAGTTAATTAAATCATCCATTCTTCTCAAAACAATTTATTTCAAAGACAAGCAATTAGTTATACACAAAGACAAAGCCCGTGCAAAATTTCCACCTGAACTTTGCGAGTACAAAGACACCACGTGTTAGCCCTCCGCCCCTTTCCGTCCACCAATCACGAATCTATTATCTCTGTCACACGCGTATCGACGAAAAAGCTATAGAGGGCTTTTGAGGAGAGTGGCGCCATCCGCAAAAGCTCTGAAATCGTGAGTCATTTTGAATAGGCAGCGCTTTCGCGCGGACCTCGGCCCCGCCATGAGATGAGTGAAGACGAGCGGCGCAGGCCCGTAGCTCGCGCCTTGTCATCTGTTGCCTAACGCTGCCATGTTTACTAAAATGAAAATGACGTGCCGTACACAACGAATAACCTCTACGAGATTTTGACAAATTCGCAAAACATCCCATTCGATAGCACAACGAAACAATACTTGTGAAGCTTTTTTATATTAAGTCAAACGTTGGTGTGTTATCACTCAATAGTGAAGGTGTAACAATTAATATTTACGAGTGAACTTAACCTATTTAACTGATATCAAACGGAACACCTATTTTTATATTTTTATGACGACAGAGTTGATATTTCGGAACATTTTTAGTAAGAAGTTTTAGTAAAAGTGAAAGTGAGCACGATGGTGAGTATATTTGATAATGAAAACAAGTGAATAAAAACAAATATAATTATTTATGTTAATTTACTATAGACACAAAATTATCTATTATTTCCACTACATCTTAACAGCTTGGTACAATGTAAATAATATTTATAAAATAAATGTAACATTTAGAAAATATCTAATAATCATTTTTGTGAATAAAATACTAATAATCGACAGTCTAGTAAATCGAATAATCGAAAGTAAATATATTATATGTACCATAAATTTAATTTATAAAATAAATTTGTAAAGATGAAAAAACAATAAATTGTGTACCTTATTTAAAAGCCTATTTACAAAATAAGATAATTATTAAAGTTATCTCATATACGAATGTTCTATGCCGTCAAATGCATTCTAAATAAACAATTACTTCCAAATAAAGAGATGATTGAAACAATATTTTCCAGCGTAATAGGCCGTTACATTTAAAATGACGAAAGCATTTCAGGCTCACGCAATAAAAAAGAAATGAAAAATACCTATTTATTGCCCACTTTACTGCCTACGAGGCATTAATTACGATCTCCTATAGCTGTTTTTATACTTCAATAAAATACTCAGGTAGGTTTTATAGTATCATTTATTTTATCGATATATTAAACGTGTCATAAATTTAAAGTTGCCAAGTACGGAAAGCTTTTTCCCAAACCTGAGTTTTGAGTTTGTTAGTATTCATTTATGAAATAGATGTATAACAATAATTATTATTTAGAGTGTCAAGGATTATTAAGTTTTATGAATTCATGTTTAATCTAGTAATTTTAAACATTATCAGTTTTTTTTTTTTAAAACAGGTTAATACCTATATCGCGCATCATAATTTGATCAAATCTCGTATATTCGCATAACATCATAAGCATGATTATACAATATACATACATTACACACATACATTCTCGATAAATGAAGTATCCACAATAAAAAGATAATAACAATTCGAATCTGTATTTCCTGAAATAAATGAAATACCAAATAATATCTAACTCATCAGTACGTATACGTTAAGTCAATTTATTTCATGTATAAGCTCTGAAAATAATTTAATATAAATATATTTTATAATAAGGTGTTATAGTTTTTCTGTTGGATGTTGAAAAAAGTAATTTATTTGCAAATGATAATATGTTGTATATAGTAACTAAGCCATTGCCAAACAAAATAATTAAGTATTTTCTCATAAGTCCATCTTGAAGCAACCAAAGTACCCAATATGAACGGTCTGCTTCAAGCATTTATAAAGCTTAAATATAAAAGTGGACACAGTTTCGCCTTTAGCAGAGGTACACAGGCGTTGGCAGAGTTCCCATTGGATCCAATCCGCCCTTTGGCATCGTTCCAAAGCAAAAATCGCTTTCACTCTCCTAGTTGCGCGATTTGACACGCACAGCTCAAAATTAAACCTTCGTCTGAATATAAAGCCATCGTTAAGATGATCACTGTATAGATAGGTTCATATTTAGTATGCGCTGGAATCATGCTCAAAATATCACTTATTTGTCAAAGGAGCGACGTGTCTGTGTCATAATATTATTAATATATAATATTATATATATGAACTACTTGTACCACGGACCCTTTCAAAACTAAGAATCTAATAAACGCTATTTAGAGTAAAAGTTATCAGGTTGATTTTTTTAATAATATTTTTTTTTATAGAACCTTCCCCGCTGTATGACAACAACCATTACCACGAGGAATGTCTGCGTTGCAACTCCTGTGGATTGAACCTCACTGGACCCAATCAGGTACTAATAAAAAAAATACTGTAACAGATACTTTTTTTTTGTTCCCTAATCATTATAATATATTTTTCGTTGAGTCAAATCAAGGTATCTTTAATATAGAGATGTGTGTAGATAAATAAGTTGCGCATCAAATTTTCTTTGTGATAAAAGTGGCAACAACGTAAAAAATCTTTTGTCAATATTTATACCGTTTGGCCGAATTGATGAAAATATATTTATATCATCATAAGAACGTTATAACAACTTGTTATGAGTAGTTAGTAGTTTACTTACCGTAAGTCCCCATGTGTAAGATTTTTCTTTGATTTGCAATTGTTTTAGTAAGATTGATTTCCTTTCTCGACCCTAATGGCCTCCTGAGATTACTTCGATTAATTTCGATCAGCGCTAGTTTGTTTTCAATTCGTTGCTATTATTAAACAGTATTTTATAAAACAAACTTCACGTTAATTATTAGTAGTCAACGCTATACGTAAGAAATATATGTAGTAAAACTTAGTATATTTTTCTTAACAATTTTGTTCCTAAAATTAGTGTATTTGTTAGTCTGGTTAAACCATGTTTTTATAATTTTGTATATATATAGTGAAGTGTTATGCAAGTAAAATGATGCATTGTAGCAGCTACTTGTAGTTCAAAACCGAATCCAACTAGATCTCTGACATTATTTACAAGATTTGTTGTACAAACCTGTTTTCGTTTTTTTCGCCAAGAAATTATTTATTATATTTAAACTTATACTTAAAGATAGCTATTACGTACTCTAGGGTATGTAAGATGTTATTAGTTTGATTCTGATTAGTAAATACCATCTCTAGTAAAATCACAGACAAGTGACACGATCCGTCTTTTCATTTAACTAATAATAACAACAAAAATTGTGAAAATATTTCTGATTAACGCAATTCTGTTTAAAAATTCTAGTTACATTTTTTTACACAAAATTAACTTAAGTGTTATTCGATCTCTCTTTTTAATTAAGTTTAATTTAGACAACTTCTTTGACCAGCTAATATTATTTTAGGAGCACAGTTTAGTCGAATATTTGAACATTACTCCATATATTACAAATGTTCATATGTTTTATCTACTTGCTTGTTAAAGACAGTAAATTTACTAAAATAAAAAATAAATCCAGCCGTGTGAAGCCGGGACAAGCTAGTTTTATATAAGTTCATAAAATAAAGTAATATTATATATATAGGTTAATTGTTTACAGAGTATACTCCTCCCTCAAAGACCGCCAACGCACCCACTAAAATGTGACCATAGGCTGCGATGACTGGCCTTTTTGGAGGTTCCGTAGGCTCGATCCTATGCAATAAAAAAATGACATGTGATAATTTATTACACATGACACTACATAATAGATAGTACAAAGTTGGCCATTAAGTTTAAGCATTATGTATCTTGATAACGATGCAAGTCATCTACGAAACGTAATGCCCAATTACCCACAGATTTAAGGAAAGACCTTTTAGTTTTCGATCAAAATCTGGGTGAATTTGAAGATATTTATATATTTGATTGGAATAGATCTTTTGGGGTTTCCGAAAATACGAAATTATTATCTATATGGTTTTTTTGACACATGTTTTAGTAACTTTTTCTTTGTAGAAACGTGCGAGGCGTTTCAAGAATCATATACTCTGCGATCTACACTTCGCAGACGTAGCGCTGATGGAGTGTAGCGACTTTATGCAACAGCTTCGCAGCTTCAAACCCCAGTCGCTGGGCTGTGCAGTCGCCAGGCGGAAGTCATCGACCACATTAATATTCCCTCTACCACCGCAAGCGTGCTCAGGTAATGTTAAAGACATAAATCATAAAGTAAGCTTAAGAATCAAGTTGGCATAGGCATATGACAATATACAACCTTTTCCTATCCACGATCTTCGAATGAAGTCAGAATCAGGCGTTTTCGCAGGTATGTTTTAACAATTTTCTTAGGGGTTCTATTAATGTTACAAAACTAAAACAAAGCTTATAGAAGTAACAAAGGTATGGAAACTGAAGGGACCAATATTAATCGTTTTTAAATGTACTTATTGGCGTAGAAGATTTTTTATTTAACATAAGAATATAGTTTAACTTTCAACGCCTTAATGTGTGGGGCACCATCACTATGTGGTTACCTACTGAAGTATTTCCAAACCAATTCGACTCAGGGTACTTCAAGAAAAGAGCGTTCCAATTCTTAAAAGGCTAACATCACACTCGCGATCCACTAAGAGTATCATTTCAATTTCTCATAAATTACTTAAATTCTATTTATTGCATACTATGTGCTGTAGTTTTTAGTTTATCTCGAACAGACATACATACGTAACGGAGGTCTTTGTTCTGTTACAATAGTAATAGGATGCTTATTATCTATAAAGACCGAGTTTTAATCTCGTAATAAAAGCTTAGACGCAATATTAATCTCACTTAATAAGATAAGGAGTTAGAAATATTATAAAATGCTTAGCAACCCGAAATCTAAGTTGAGTGAGATTGTCTCCAAATTCTCTGCTTAATTGACAAGATAAAACGCGTCGGCCATTTTGTCTTCACAAACTTACTAATAATGCCAATTATGAATATAATTTAATCAATACAATTTTGCTCGTGATAGGTAATTGTGGCGCAATTATATTTGGCGTTAATGTCTCATATACGAGTATGTACAGCATGTATATTGGTAAGTCAAACAATGTAAAGAAATGTCTAGTGGCACAATAGCCCTAAGTTTTGTCTTTGATTTCCTTTTTATTGTTTTATTAATCATCATGATTCAAGAATTCTGCTTGAACTTCCAATCGTTTGACCAATATTAAACTTGTGGCTAAGCGTGACCCCCAAACCTATGGTCGTTGGAAACCCAGTTGACCATCAAGTAAAACATCGAATGAAAACTGGCATTTGACAAACAATATTCAGCGACGTTATGGCAATTTAATTACACAATATTTTAACAGTTCCAGAAAGCTTAGGCCAACATAAAAGAGGGTAGTAATTTCTTTATATTCATTCGTTATAAATAAATGAATGGATATTTGAAACCGATCGTTAAAAATAATCTTCATAACACCAGCTCTAAATATAAGTCCCATTATGCAGTGAGGCTGCACTGAGCTCCTGTCACCTGTCACCCGACAAACAGTCAATAAATGTCAGACGAAAATGGAGGAAACGTGTTGGCGGCTAATTATACCTGGAATAATCATTATTTTATTTGATCGAGTCCATTTACGTTTCGAATTACTTAGAACCTTTTAACTATTTTGTTTAACAAATCAAGATTGAATCAAAAGAGATTTTATTTTATAAACATTTTCCTATCTCATAAATTAAACCTAATCAATGTTAGTCTAAGTAAAAAAACCGAAAAAGTAATGGAATTTCCATTGAAACTTTCAAATGTAAAACGAAAATGTAATTTCCCGTATTTCCGGTGTGGAGCCACAGATTCACAAAAACTCCGTTCGCTCACCGGAAGGGCCCACATAAATGTGAAATACATAGGCTCTCGAAAAGGTCTGTCATTGTGAACATTTCGTGTATTGTGATGTGCTACATCCATTTATATAATATATTTAAGGAAAACTATTACGGTACAACTCAAAGAGAAAGCTTTAGGTATAATAAAAATACTTAAACGTTACAATTGTGTCCATAATAGGGTGATATGTTATGATATAATTTAAAACTGAATGTTAACCTATATCTTTATACTATTAAATATAATAATACCTGTGACATTTCCTGCGTTATGGAGGTCAACCTTTGAATATACATCATTCTAACAATATGTTAAAAATGTGAATGTCTTGTATATAAACAAAGACTCTCTGTTGTTTTTTATTGTCACTTTAAAAAAACTAATTAATCAACTTTGTAAGTTATCAAAGTCAAATTAGTTTAAAACCGTTAATACGAATCCTTTATTAAATTTGTCAATGTTGCTCGATCTATAAATTCACGACAATTCAAAAGTCGCTAGTAAAAATGATTATGGAGTTATTGTTATTATCGACCATTTAATATTTGTAATATTGCAGCCGATACCAGCGCCGTTGCTCCGACATACATTATAATGAATATAACCTTGTCTTCTATAGTTGAATTAATAATTTCAATATTTTTCCTAAGAAAAGTCTGCCTTCTTTTAGCACAAATAATATATTTAAAAAATAGGCCAATAATTCAGAACAACCTCAAATCGATTTCCGTTCACAATCGAATAAGTCGACACACAACCTACATTAAAGGTAACTTGTTCGCTGTGAGAGCCCTAAATCTTGTTTGTGCCACCCCAATGCGTGGATAGTTAGCAATACATACAATGTAAAACTGAAATAATTCGAACCGGTTCGTTGTTCGAATTTTTCATTTTTATGTGAATTTATTTCTATATGTTTTTGAGAATTTATTTATAATTATAAAACATATTTTTTATTAGTTTTACTGATATCAATTTAAAAAAACATACTCATCAAATATGTATGTTTTTATTAATTTACAATCCTCATTGTATAAGTAGTTTTTGCAACTTGTTTTTTGCATTATTTTGTTTTATAAGCTGTGCATCCTCTAAAAAATGTGCAATTTTATTTTTAAAAATTAAACTCTGTGACTTTTACCGGAAATGAAAAACCGGTATTGAGTAAACATGTAAGTGATAAACCCCAAAGGCCCGCGAATATGTTATCAACTTCCCACCCCAGCCAAAGTTCAACACTTTACAACCAACCCAATGTTCACAAACCTACATTCGGTACAAACCCTTTCAATAAAATTGCTATGTTTGTTTATTTAAGGTTTGGTTTTCTGAATTTTTCAATAAATTAATTAGCATTATTTTACTTATAAATACAGTTAACTAATAAACTAATTAAATTCTACTAACGTGAAGAAAATATTTCTTAGATAAGTAAACAGTAAGAAGACGTCAACAAAATGAATCTTTTTCTTTTGAAAGATTCATTTTCTAATATTAAATATGTAATAGAGGTGAGAACTGTCGAAGGTGACTGGTGCCCACAGAGCATTGGAGCGGATCATCCTAAAAATAAAACAGATTCACAAAATTCGAGGTGATCTCATCAAGGTGAAAACTAAGATCACCGCGGTAAGTCACGCTTTACAGCTGAAACAGAAATGGCCGGGTCATATTGCAAGGTGTACAGAAAAAAGATGGACCTCCATGAAGAAGAAACGGGAAAACCACAAAATCGATCTGACAACATACTGAAGGTTTCTGAGAAGAAATAGATGGAGCAAGCTACGAACAGATGGTATTTCCAGAGGAGACCTTTACCCAAATAGGATCCATACTGCAGATCACAGAGAAACGGAAATAATAATAACTAACATAGACTAAGAGTATAATAAGAAAACTAACACTTGCTATGTATTTTTATTAACACTAAACACAATCTTTATTGTAAATAATTTAAATTCTTATACCCAACATTTCAGGAGTATCATAACAGTTTTCTATCAACCCTGAAAAACACGAACAAAAAAATATCGATTGAGGTGTATTTATAATTAACAAAGCCTGTATACGTCTTTAATAAAACACTATACTAAAAATAATTCGTTTCCTTTTCCACACTTCATACAAAAACAGAGCGTGACATGATATCAAATTAAAATCCAAAGCTAAGCGTTCGCCGAAAGCCAAAACACACATTGAAATATTAATTAAACCTTCACGTTGTGTGATAAAGCACGTAATTCATAAAAACTGTGTACTGTCATTTAATTTAACAGCAGGTAACAATCGTTTATTAGCATAACAATTATTAAAAAGAAACTGTAAGAAAAGCTTTTGTTTATAAGTGTATAAGTTGCTAGCGACGAGGCTTTTTTAGGTTCTCCTTTGTTGGTAACAGCTTGGAGGAGCAGATAGATTTCTGTGTATGTTTAATTGTGTTATTTTTATACGCTTTCTAAACAGTTCTTGTTTCGACGGTAAAACAATCCACGGACAATGAAATTATGTATAAAAAAAATTACTACGCCATGGCATATTATTGTTAAAATTGCTTTCATTGAGATTTTAGACATTTTTTTGTATATTTTTATTAATTACATGTCGTTAGTATTATTTACTATTAAATGTACTTAATTGCCGAGTATTGTAATTATGGCGTATAATTATAATTAATGATAATATCTTTTAATTGAGTTTATTTATTATAAAGTTTGTACATATAGAGATGTTGAGTCTCTCTGCATCTTCTACCGCATTTACCATGGAAAGTGTTGAGAGGAGTTGTTCGGTGTGTAAATACCTGCAGCTGAGTTTCATTATCGGACGTCAAGGCAAAATACAAAATACCATCCGTATCACCTCGACGTCCGTCGTTCCACAACTGAGCGTTTTCTAATGTAGTTTTTGCCACCACTTAGGGTCCTTCTTAAAAGGCCGGCACCGCACTTGCGAGTCTTCTAGCAATATGAGTGTCCATGGGCGGCGGTATCACTTAACATCAGATGAGCCTCCTACCCATTTACCTCCTATTACATAAAAATAAAAGAAAATTATAACTACAATAATTGTGTACATTTGAAGACATACAAGGCAAAAAACCATCGACTTTTTCTTACGTAAAGACTCACATAGTACTTTATATACTATAAAACATCTAGTATTATATAAAGCAATAATACAAAATATACAAATTTATCACATAAAGCTATACGTACCCATTAAATGCACTTAGTACTGGTTATTAACGAAATATTTTACAAAGATTTATCACAATCGAAACTACGTATATAATATTAAATTCATGAATATCGTTTCGATTCTCATTTAAATTTCAAACCAGATATTCAAAGCAGATGAACCGACAAATACACACGGAGCCTCTTTCTCTATTCAACTAAATCATGTTCTTTGTGTGTCTGATTTGAATAATGTCTTAATTATGACATGTTTCTATTGAATTTAAGCTTCATAGGAAATGTGCTTGGACGTTCATATAACAGCGTGAGTTAGTGGATCTCGGCCCATAACATCTGTCTTATGTTAAATTATTGCAATACTATGTTAATAATAACAAGAGCCTTTATTTCGGACAAACATTTATTTTTCTATTGTATTATTTTTAGGTGTACCCTTATTTTTCCTCCTCCTGAGACCATCTCAAAATTCACTGTGCTACTCTCCACCACATGCTGTATTTTGGTATATCCATCTTCTAAATTATATTTTCGTTCATTGGTGGTATAGTACTTTCATGATGCTGCCATGTCCTCCGCTCTTAAGTTTATTTATTTAAAAAAAAATGATAAAACTATATAATTATCAGTATAAAAAAATAAATGCGTTTTTATTTATTTGTTTTAATATTTGAGCGCTACCATTTGATAGTAGGCTGTTCTTAAATAGAAATAGGGATGTTGTCGTCGGTCAGACCGTTAGGACTGACTTTGCGAGACGCAATATGCAAGCAGACTACATCTATAATAAATTAAATAGGCTGCTTAACATCTACCCGCTTACCGTCTACAGTCTAAAAATACGACTAAAGGACTGGCACATGAACATACCCTACGCAGAGTTGGAGCTTCTTCTGAGGCCTAGTATGTAGTACAGACTTTATTCATTCACTCACTCACTCACACATTTGCACTCACACACTCACTTATGCACTCAAGTGTGTTGATAACAGTTAAAAATCAATAACAAAAAAAAAGTTACTAGAAGATGTAACCAAATTATATATAAAATAAATATTTTAAGGATTGTATAACTAAGTTTGTTATGAAAGAGCTGGAAACCCTGACACAGGTATATTTTTTTACTTAAAAGGGTTCCCAAATCTTACACATTGTAATGAAATTGAACTTAAAATGAATAAACATATTTTATTATTATTATATTTATTTATTTATTATATTATGCATTATTATAGGATGAGGGTAGGGAGAAAATGGGAGGCACAGGCGGTGATTGCCGTGGTTTTAAGACATTAATTGTATCTGGTGTGATGTATAATTTTGAATTATTTCGGAAATAACTGTGTTATGGGATATGTTTTCTAATTATTATTTTAAGATTCGGTTTTATTTTGTTGTGAAGCTATCTGAAATGTTTTCTTTCTTTTAGCTTTAGGAAACGTCCTCAAATTAGATGTTCATTATTGAATGATAAATTAACAAATTTCTTAATGTGGTAAATAATAGGTTTGGTAGGATAAACCAAAATCCTCCTGACGTCCAAATTTATTAAGTTAATTATAAGATTTATTTTAATATATTTTAGTTTTGCATTTTTCTAGTTTAATTGTTTGAGGTTCCCTTTGATAAATAATATCTATCTATATATTATCCTAATTTGTGCTAATTTGTTATATTTAATGTTAAAAACTCATAACATCATATCAAAAAGAAGAAAGAAGATTTTGCCTCTCGATACACTCTAAGTATGAACGCCAAGCGTACTTTTTAGTTTGGTGTTCTACCTTACAGTGAATTGAGTGACAGATGACATCAAGAGAAGAATACGAGAAGAGACATAATAATGAAGATTACAAAATACTGAAACATTATGAGATGCATATGTCTGTACATACAGAGTACAATTCAGAGCAATTAGTCAGATTTATTAGGAGTATTGTACGTGGAAATTGTTACCGACGGTACCCATAAATACCAAATAGAATTTGAAGCTTTTATATAACTTATTATATAGTATTCTTTTATTTATTTATTTTGTTATAATTGTTTTATCGATTGGCTAACCTTCCAACTGAACCGGCTTTAAGTCAAAAATAATCGAAATTATGTTATTCTTAGCTGCCAAATCCAAATACATACTAATGAAATTTATCACACATGCTTCGACTTGAATAGTTATCCAATACCAAAATTTTCATTCACACCGGTCAAACCGTAGTTTAAAAATAGTTCAGATATGAATCGTAAAGCGAATATTACTTAACAAATAACATTTAATGTCCGTATATTCAGAGGCGAGCATGAAAATAGCATTGCATTCGGAGATGATGCTGCAACGTTGCGGGTTGTATAATTTTACATTTTCCACGAAAACAAGCTCAGCTCTCTGATGTAATAACTTACTTTATTGAAATTTACTCTGTGTTCATACTAGATATTTAATTGCTATTGAATATTATTTTGTTCGTCGTTCATTAGCTCCAGGGTTTTAGTGTAATAGTTCATTTATCGTTCAGGCTCAATAATAATTTAATCTTCTTCTTCAGTCATATTTCTGAAGGTCGTGTTGTGGCGTCGCATATCGCAAGGCAAATAATTTAATAAATCAATATAAATAATATCAATATATATATAAGTTCTGTAACAAATGAAAATGCATTTTTTGTAGTAATGTTATTAAATTAATACCTCCATATTTATTAAAGTCTCAGCAAAAAATAACAAAATATTCTATTCGAAAGGTGGTGGGTAAGGCCACCTTTGGCTTTGATCTGTTTAATCTGTTTGGCCACGAATCTATGGATTTATGCACTGTTTTCATGGGAAATTTCGCCACTGCTGGCTCCAAAGATTTTTTAAGAGGCTCAATGTCGCCGTGTCGTTTAGAGCAGGCCATGTCATCTAAAACTGCCTATATATTGAAGCCAGTTTTCATTCCATGTTCACCGAAATTGAGTTTTCTGACTCCTTGATTAGATACGCCCTATCAAACCATCACTGACGCAGGATGATGACCACGTATTACCTTTCCGGCCACCTGAGCGGCGCCTTTAGAACTGTGAGCGTACAATTTATCATTTTGCTTATTGTAGTGTTCTTCAATCGTGATTTTTTTTTTTCATTATTATTTTGTGTGCTTTTCACCTGCGTATCGCAACAAAAAGCGTCTTGATCGATCAGCGCTCTTTAATTATAATGATTGGTTTAGGTTATGTCCAGTATATTGACAATAAGCACCAAACTTCAGGTCATGTTTTATAATACGAATATATACGAATACGGCCGATACCAAGCTTTTGAAGTGTCTGGAATATAACCGACGGCTCAACACCCACTTTGTGCAAGGCGATTACAGCGATCCTATTTTCTTTAACACCCCAATTCCATACTGTATGTCGATAATGAACACGTTAAAATCTGTGAAATGGTGCTAAACGAAATAAATTTTTAAAATAATATACGTGTTCAAAATTTAAAATAATTAAAACGTTTAAAAACGTTTACGTTAAAACGTTTCGTTCGTTGTTTCTTCTTATTCGTCGTTTTCGTAGAACAATGTCAATGCTACGGCGTAGCTATTCAAATTGTCACTCTACGCACATGTACAGTAATTTAAAAATGTTTCGTTCATACTTGTGAAGATAAATTATAAATTGGTTTTGACGTCAGTAATAAGCAGTATTCGTTTAAAACATAACCATGGTTTGGTTATATTAACGATAACATGTATCAATTAAAAATTGTTATAACTTAACAAAAATATTTTGCCAGTTTTCCAGCACAATACTCTTTTGGAAAACATACTCGGTAATTTGTAGTTTACAAGGATTTCGGAGAATCGGGGCAACCGTAGCACTTAAACCGTGCGACACTCTCCCAGTTAATATTTTCGCAGCTTAAGCCCGAATGTAAATACTTTATAGGCCTCGCAGACCAAGCGGTTAATGGCAGGGGTATCAGATTTCCGCACCCATTATTTAGGTATGCTGAACAAAGAAGCTAAATTATTTAGCATTTATTTTTTTAGCAAGCGCATTTTTATATTATTTTATATATCTCATAGAATTTGAATTACGAACCTCAAAATATTTTGTTGATTTTTTATAATGCTTTGTGAACAGATACAAGTCAAACAAATACAGCATGAAGTTTATATCAGCAAAGAGTTTTCACTATTATTGTTTGCTATAGGCGCGCATTTTTCATAGACAATGTCAAGTTATAATTTTACTAATATTGTCCATACAAAATGTTTTTCTATGAGTTTAGGTAAATTCATTTAAAAACGTCTAGGTGTCTTAGCTTTACATCCGAAATTTAATTAACAGAATTCAATTATCCATATAGGTAACTATGTTCACTTATCTCAATCAATTCAATGTTAAAAAAAAGTACCCGTACAAGTTTTTAAATCAAGGGCGTACAGCGAATGATAAGAAAAGAATTTTTCTTATCATTTTCTCTATTTGGTCACTTTTTTTGATCGCCAAGTTTTTTTTTTATAAATATTCAATAATAAACATTGGATCACCTAAACAAGCAAAGCCGGTTATTATTTTATGTAAATGCCGAAGAGTATCGGTTTTCCATAATTTCAATTAACAGTAAGGCTTTAGAATTAATTTCGATTGAAGTGGATTAATTAGTAGGCTTTGAATTGACTCCGCGAGGTTTTCACTAGCTCATATATGTAATGTCAATGTTAAATTGTGGATAAGGGTCTTCATATTACTGCTGGACTAAATTATTGAGAAGCCATAGATTTGAATTGATCACTGTGTTTTATATTTACGAACTTAGAGTATTCGGTCAACATTAAAGAATATTTCAGACGTATTGACCAATACGATAAATATATATTTATTAACTTCGTCCATTTCTTTTAGATGAATTCTGTGAAGAATATCCACATAACTTGATACCAACGCCTGGCTACTGGATCGAGTGCTCAAGACAGAAGATCGCGACAGACACAATATGGGACGAATCCGAATCGGAACATGACAGTGGACCAGACAGAGAAAATGATAATGGTAAGTTGTATATAGATGTATATATTAAGTAGGCAGAATTATTTTTAGTATGTTTTTCAATCAATAATAGTTTAATACTCTTTTTGTCACGGCGCAAACACAATTTGACAGAAAGAGACGAAAGAGTATTTTAGTTTATCACAATTACACTGATTTAGAATATATATGTTTTTTATAATGCTAAAATTCTAACCTATACATAATAATCATAATGTTGAACCAGATGGTACAATTTCGCAATATACTACAATAATACACAAACACTGTTTATATTAAGTTTCACTTATTAACACAGCCATTATGATGTTCTTTACAATTTAACGCGGAACTTAGGTAAAACATAAAATATCCAATAATAAGAAATCATACCACAGAAGACGCATTATTGTAAATAATGCTCTAATAACATTCAAATATAATTAAGATAGCGAAATACTTCAACAGAGTTATAAGTTTGATGAGCGAATTTCCATAAACTCGATCAATTTCCCGAGTGATTGATGGAAACCCTACGCGCCAATCCGTCAAGACAATGTGTTAGGAAGGCGTATGTGTGATTTGTCTGTGAATTTATACTTGAAATAAATATTTTATGGCCTATCAAGTATATGAAATTATGGATTTAAGTTTGATGAGTTCTATCGTTAACAAACGTAAGGCATTATTTGATAATAATAATTAATTTTGTATATATAATTAAATATAATGCCTTTATTATTAAGCGGAACAGAGGGGATGGGATATATATTACAGACACATCACCATCAGGCTCACCTTATTAAAGCTTAAAGATTTCAGCTTAGAACTTGAGTTTTATTCATGTGTCTATTGTTTGCGTCAACAACAAAGCTTTTCAATAATCTATTGTGATTGACAAAAAATCACGCGAAACTATTGGGAACTTGTTCATATTCTAAATACATCTGAAATGTAATCTTTGTTTGGCCATAGACAATAAATGTTAGTTTCTAATCAGAGTACGAGAAATATTCAAATAAAAGGAATCCACACGGAACTTTTTCAATTTCGATTTTCATTGCATGACTTTTCCAATAACTCTCCCTTAACGGCGACCTTAAAACTTTCAGGCGGCCTGTAAAATATGGACATACCAATTATATAGTGATACCATTCGGATAGATTTTGCATAAATTTGTATGTACGTATGGCGATTTAGTAACGCGGTGTTGCATTATCCGGCGCAAGAATAATAATTTGACAGCAAGATTGTCTACTGGGCTTTTGAAATATTAATTGACTAGGACAAAAAATCCAATACAATTTTGACATTCAAATAATTTAGATACAATTCTAAGTAACAAATAATGGATTGTAGAAACAATTCTTGACGTACAAAATTCACGTTACGTCACCAGCGCTTATGAATTCTGAAGATGTGCAAAGAAGACAGGATGTCACGGCAAATTATTAAAAATGACACCTCGCTTTTACAAAATTATAATTACGCGTCTCACTGCAGAGTTTCCTTTGTTACCCCGAGATATGGAGAAACATTTGTTCATCATAATAATTTACGCGTCGTGAGAAAAACCAAGAAAGTGTTTGTCAAATGATTAAACGTAACCTATGGAGTGTAACGTTCGAACCGTGAATTGAATTGTGACTGTGCACTTATAATGATAAAGTATTTCTTTCAGCACGGTTGTACGGTGCAGAACATCGTAAACAACTACGTGCTGATAAGAAATAAAAATATGTAAATAATGAATAATACAAGTGCAGTGTCCAATGCAGGGCAGGACGGTCACCTATCCTTATGTGATATCGCGTCCCATGGACACTTGGACACGCCACACGCAAGGCCGGCAACACACTCGCGATCCCTCTGGCATTAAAAGTGTCCATGGGCGGCGGTGTCACTTAACATCAGGTGAGCCTCCTGCCCGTTTGCCCACTGTTTTATTTAAAAAAACGCAATTGCGTTGACTACCTTTTAAGGTTATAGAACAAACCTTTTACTTGAGAACGAACAGTATTTTTACTATCTTGGAGCTCATCAAAGAAGTAGTACTAGAAGCGTCAAGTGTTGTACGAAAAACAGTTGAATAAAATCTACTTTGACGTTTACCTCAATATATCTTTTCTGGAAAAACAATTGAAAACTCTTTATGAGTGTGAATAAAATATAGTACTTCTTTAGACCTTGTTGTGAAGTACAATACTAAGAAATAAAACGACTTTCCCGAGAGTTAAGACGCGAGAAAGGTGTACAAACTTGGCTTTTGCATCAATAATGCGCGTGAATGTCACAGGGAAAATTTCTTACTCCCCCTCACGCGATTACCTTCTTCGCTATCCTTATGCGTGGGTGGGAAAAATATTTTACGATTGAAATAATTCAGAAGCACGAAATTTTTTTAGACATTTATCTTTTTGATTCTTCTAAGTCATGCTATTTGATTTTCAACGTAAGCTTTGGCTTATATTTTAATTATTTCATTGATTTTTGATTTCTTTTTACTGAAGTCCTCTATACCTAAATACATCACAGTGAAAACTAATAAACGTATAAGTATATCGTTCCCACCACTATGCGTATGAGTTTAATAAACTTGTATTCAGATTTTATAATTAAAAATAAGCGGAAATCGAGCAAATCTCGTTTTGCCATTTTCTTATTCCTAAAACTATTTTACGCCCCGTTAAATGTTCAAAAATCAACGCTATACACAGTTGTCTGTTCAATTTCTCTGTTATAATTTTTGACGATACTCGTTTATAATGTGATAATGACTCAGCCTGTATGATTCATTGTATTCCATTCCAATACATCAATAAAATACGTCGGGCGCCGAGCGTCTTAGCTGTGATAATGGGACCGCTCGATAGATTGAAAACGTGTGCCGAATGAGACTTGATTGACCCATACTTTCAATAATTTATATATCGTTCGCCTTGAAAAGGCGGTCAAGAGGCTGTTTGGGACATTGCATTCTTGTACACGACGTGGGACGACTCAGGATTAGGATGACTTCTGATAAACAGAGCCTTCCTGTAACTCCTCATCAAAATAATCAAATTTGTAGTATCTGATATAATCTTTGACTGAATGGATATAGTAATAAAAAACAAGTCATTAAGATAGTCGTTGTCGTAGGAAAAAAAATAACAGTCTTTGTTTTCTTCGTGCTTGTTTTTACAATAATTAAACTAACTAGAATCAAAAATCACGTTTTGTTCATTCCTCGATTATTTATAAAACAGTATTTTTTTCACAAACTTAACAATTTATTTAAGAAAATAGTAACGTTTTTAGTTGCCAGTAGGAGTTTATCTTAACTAAAATTAAGTAACCCATAACTTATCTATAAATAAGTTTAAATATCCAGCCCTAGATTTTTGTTACTATTTCTGTATTCAGCTAAATAGCGGTGTCGAGTTACACAAAGTTAATATTCAAATGAGAGAACTTCAAGCGTTTTGTATGTATTCAGAAATTTACCAACTATATGTTGGTTTAGTATTCATTTCTAAAACGAACCAATATCATTATGGAAAAAAGTGTTAGTATGATACTACTTGACTGATTATGATAATTCTTATACGAGTAGAAAGGTGTATAATAGAAATAATTTCGCATTTCTCAGTGATATTTTAAATCCCATTAACTGAAAAACAGTTGGAAAATTAATTGTAAACGGAAAAAATATAAAATATTTCCTTAGAGACTTAACTTATTCTGTAAACCATCGTTTGTTTTAAAAGGTGCTCGCAGTATGTTGAAAAATAATAAATGCTAACTATAAGTAATTAGGTAAGTAAGTAAGTAACTATAATAAGTACAAAAGATTCGTTAATTAAAGGAATGAATAATTATACGTAGTGTAGTATTATAAAACTAAATATTAAGAGGTAATAAATAACTTCAAAAAATAAATTTATAGCTTACTTTATTTCAATAAAATTATTAATAATGAACATTAATTAATAAATAAATTTGACATTGCGCTTAAAAGTTAAAGTTAAACACTCATAAGTAAATTATTTTCGAGTGATAAAAGACGATGTCTAGTTTCACCATTTTTCGCAAAAGTAAGAAGATGTAAAGGCTATCAATGTTGTTGCAATGCTTCCCTACTCACGTCGTCGTGCAAGCCAAAATTGATCTAATTCTTGAGCTAAAAATTCCAGTTGTAAAGTTTTAATGAGTTGATTGTAAGTATCATTTCGGAACTTGACAGCTGTAACAATATTTTCATCAAAGGGATTGAGAATCCACCTTTTCGATAAATCACTATTGTCATTTTTTTTGTCATTCAAGTCATTCAACTGAAAAATAAAGCAGTGCGTCCATTTCACTTGCGGCATAACATCGTTTAAATTTACTATCACGCCACTGTTGTACCCAGTTATCGCTTTCGCGCCATCAGTACATACCGCAATTCTTAATGTTTTTTTGTTCGACCAGGAAATGATTTACAAAAAAGCATATCTTCTTTAAGAGTTTTCACATTCATATAAAACAAAACATAAAAGTTCGATAGCTGTTGACTCGTCAAACTGAATGGCTTCACTTAATTTAACTTTTTCAATTATTTGGTTGTGAATATCGAGTATAAAATGAGGTTTTCCCATAAGTATGGGGCTTAGATTCCCTCGCAGTGCTACTAAGTTGAATGCATGAAGTGCTAGAATCTCATTACGGCTGGATTTCTTATAGCTATTTGTTGATTTTTCAGAACAAGTGTCTTACGCTCAAATAATTGTAACGGTCTGCCTTGTAAAGACGGGTGTCTGTTTTGCACACGCCGGATTAATTTTGAAAGCTTCATGGTTTCCACAGATAGGACTTCAAAACAAATAACACATTGTGGCTTGTGCAATAAATCTATATTTCAAACATGTGTCGTCGTATAACCTGATCTTTTCTTTAACATTTCACTAGACGTAGATGGAGTATTTCGTTTTATCATTGTCCATTTAGAATTAAATTTTTAACCCACCTTTTACAGTTTTCTATTTATAAGAAATAAACACTGCGTGAGCGAGATAAGATAGTTGTGGTATGTATTTGCTTCCCTATAGAGAAATCGCCCTAAAAATGTAAATAACAATGAAGCTCGGCCTCGCGTCCTTTGTTTTTATAACTAACGCAATTAACATGTACGAATCTGACCTAGCGTATGTGCCATGGGATGCGCAAGCGGCTTGTTTCACAAGTTTAAAACCAATGAAGGCTAATATAACGTAGGTTATATACGTATTATTATAATTTTACAGTGATATGGTTGCAAGACTGTTTACTATTTAGCTTATTCGTGATTCGTGACAGAAAAATGGTTGAGAAACGATTGTCTACACTTTATTCCTGCTACCTCATAAGTATCTCTAAGACCGACGGTAATATTGACATAATCTGTTGAATATTGCGGGAGAAAGTTTCTTGTTGGCAAAGATATCGCATTAGCTTCCTTTGGAACGTCAACTCTTCTAATTGAATTTATTAACATTTTCTTCTTCATAATATTTTAATCCACGAGTTGGTTCAATATAATTACTGTTTAAGATACTTGCTTTTAGTTTAAATACCTTTTAAAATCTTTCAACAATAGTTTTTAATTAAATTTTAGGTCTTGGCCTCAGATTTCTGTATCGATTCCATGATCATTTGACAATTTAATAGGCAAGTAGATCATTAGCCTGTGCCTGACACACACCGTCGACTTTTTAGGTCTATATCAAGACGGTCTCCTCACGATGTTTTCTTTGTATATGTATATGTTATGTATGTTCGAGTGAATGTTTAATACTCCCATAGACAGAGAGTCCATTGGTGCACTGCCGGGGGTTAAGCCTATGTCCTCAGGGATG
Organism: Pieris brassicae; assembly: GCF_905147105.1. NCBI lineage: Eukaryota > Metazoa > Arthropoda > Insecta > Lepidoptera > Pieridae > Pieris > Pieris brassicae. Next base: position 18,414,623 of record NC_059674.1, on the reverse strand, counting down.
AGGGTCGCACCATGTACCCAATAGGCCAACACATTCCATTGTTGATTTTGTTCCATTTTGATGCATGTTGATGGTATAGTTTTAAACACGTCGTGTAACCCTATCATACATATAAAGCAGCCCTTAAGATTTACGATTTTACGTATTGTTCTAGCTAAGTATAAAATGTTATGTTTAAATTTTGGAATCGCATCTTGTGTGTAAAAGAAAACTTTAACTTTCACGTTAATTAATCATTTTATATGCCAGTAGGCGATCAGGCTTCCCAGCCCGAAGTATTCTTGTGCAAATAGCGATACAGATAGCATAGTATATCACACTTCTTATCCACGCAGAGTTTTTACCCGCCATTAAGTGGTCTAAGATGTGATATCAGAAGAATAAGACACACATAATATACGTTTATTCAGTCACTTTAATTAGAGTCTGGAAATTCAAATCACATACAAAGTAAAAAGAAAATCCGTTGAAACTTTGTACTTTTAAGATCAACGACCCAAAAACTCAACAAAACCTTAAAGTGTTTCACTATATTAAAGAATAATTTATTTCTGTAGTGAACAGATTATATGGTTAAATCATTTATATTTTGGTGATTTGCATTGTGATGATACTATAATAAATTGACATAGCAAAAACTTTGTAAAAAATCAAACGTATGGCGAAAACTAACTTCACGGCGATAAATAGTTTCTTAAATTTAAAAGAATCTAACAATATGAGCTGTGATGGCCTAATGGCTGCAACACCATCGCTGAGGACGTAGTTTTGATGCCTGGCTATGAACGTTTAATACTCGCGCGAAAGCGCCCATAATAATAAATAATGTAATTCGTTAATGTTTATATTTATTCTATATCAATCATAATTCGAAACACCAAAAAAGTTTTGAGTTAATTGTATACTAGTACGATACTTTCAACGACATGGAATGGAAGATTTTTACCATACTTTGCACATATCACCCGTCGCGAACCAGTTTACCTGGACCAAATGGTTGTCATCGCGAGCCCACTATCATGATACTCACGGTTCTCCCAAACAAAGTGGAGACATATCACTAGCAGGGCAGCATGCACCTTAGTGACGCGACCTTCAGCAATAAAGAATATGGCTGAGAATATATTCGTTAAATTGTTATTTAAAAGCTTTACACACGTATTAGTATACTTAACTTGTAATTAAGTTTGTAGTCCCACAATCAGAGAGAACAACGAACGAAAAACAATAGAGACAAAAGCTCACTCAAGTAACTCCATACGATAATAAAGCCAGAAGATAGCCTCTCAATGCATTTTTACAAACGAGTTCCCCGAAAATTATACTACACTTTACAGCTTTTGTGGTAACGAAGTGCTTATCCAGACAAAATCATATTTTAAGACAGGGAAATTTAAAGTGCATTTTCACACTATATTTATTTTAAAAAGGCACACTAACGTCACATACAAACACCTACACATACATGTGCATCAATGACAAGTGTGCAGAACATTATAGGGAAATATTACAGTGATAAAAGAGAAAATAAATTATACAATAAAAATATAAGATAATAAACTGGATTAAGAAATACAAATATGCAATTTAATATATTTCTATTATTATTATGTGTAAAGGAAACAATTTTACTGTTTAAAATCTGAGATTTGTGTGTTTAGTCCTAGAAGGACTTGAGTCACACATTTCTGCATTTTAATATATGTAAATTATTTGAAACTAACTGCCCCCGCGAACTTCGTTTCGCCTTAATATGGTTTTTTTACTTAGCCTACCTTTTAAGTAAATACAACCAACCTGCTTAGTAGTTATCAACATATGGAACATTTTGCTTTGCAACCCCATTGAGTCTTTTCGCTTTCCAGAATATAAATCTAAATGAAAAAAAAAATTCTCTCCGTAATAAAATGAGCACAGCCATCTTTGAGTTTTGCGTTTGGCACCATACTTGCGATTCTTTTTCATTCATATCTATAGGAGTATCTATATAGTAAATTTAGTGTGTGCATTAGCAAGCTGCTCTAAATAACTAAATATTTGAGGTCGAGAGCCCACCAACTTTATGGATCCCTAAACCCTACAGTTGTATCCCAGTAAACCAGACCCCATAAGTGAACCAGAAGCGATAAAAGTATCTATTTTCATTTAGGAACCAATTTATTACTACCAAATGTGCAATTGAAATAAATTATAAATTTTTATTGTTGTTTTGGTTCACTATTTTGGCTATAATGGCTTACACATAAGATATAGATGTATACTATGACGGGCTTTTTTGGTGGACTATTTAAGATAAACATGTCCATCATATATTTAAGTTTAAATCTAGCGGTTTTGGTAGCGCACGCCATAATAGCGCGCAGTTTTTTTTTTTTCTTACTTACTTGACATTTTGAACAATTCACACAACATCTTTATAAATTGTAGCCTATGTGTTATTATGATGTATAAGCTGTGTTATTGTAAAGAGTAACAGACATCCATACTTACAATTTCACGTTTATAATTAGCATTATTAATATAGCATTGGTATAGTAACTTTGACCGTATTTTTCAATAGTATTGTAAACTGGTTTTAAAGTTGGTTGAAGTGTAATTTTACTTTACCTTATCTTTTGCATAATATTCATAATCTTTTTGTTTTTAATTTTGAATAATATTTATACATCAGTCTAATTGCAATATTTTAGCAAAATAACTCTTCTCCTTCCATCAAATTGTGTTTGCAGTGTAAAACTGTTCTAAGTCTATATAAACATAATTTTTACCCATTTACGATATTTTAATTAGTTAGTTTATAGTATGCATAAAGTTGCGTAATGGTTAAGTGTTTGATTCTCAACTCTGAGCCAGTGAGTTTTTCTACTAACAGTTTTTCCGACCGATGACACAGCCTAAATGTGTTTAACATAGAGTAGCAACCTCTATGTTAAATGCTTTCGTGGCTTTTTAATAAAACTCTTTAAAAAGGAAATTGAAATTAATTAAAAGCAGTAAATTAATGTGTACGAAATTATACGAGTACGTATATGCAGGGAAAGGAAATGAACCTCATTTTCAATTTTATCTTAATCCCAAGACAATCGTGGTAAGTGTGTTTTTAAGTCATTTATTCTCTGACACTGGTTTCAATTGTTTCATTCCCTTCCTAATTAGATATTGTGCTATTATCAAAATTCCCTTGATACTATCAAAATGTCGGTACTACGATTATTTTAGAATAATTCTTTTCGATTCATAATATTAAATTGAATGTAAAATATATTTAAAATAAGTAAATCCACAAATACGTTTTAAATGTACCTATGTTATAAGGAAATCCATTTTCAAAAGCTGATTTTGGAGAAAATTTTACAGTTCCTGAATCTGGAATATAAATCAATATCGATGAGTATCTTAATATCGCTTTTAGTTTCTAAGAAATTTCTATACAATTACGAAATTTAGTACACGTCTTTGGAAGCCTTAATAATTCCTTATACGAAGGATAAGGTATAATTTATATGATAATAAGAGATAATTTTGATGTCGTCATAAGATTTAAAAACAACGATTTGAATATCTAGCGTTTGCAATTTTACGATAAGAGATGCCGGATTAATAATTGAAATAATTTAACATAGAATCCTAGAATCGTCAAAATTACTAGTAACATTCCTGATAATACTGGTTTTAATCTTATTCGTCACGTGTCGGACTGAGCTGAAGAGATTATTCTGTCGTCGTATGATCAAATAAACTGTATCAACTAAAATGTAGTATTTTTGATAAGTTTTCTTAACATTTTCAATAGTGTAGATTTTTAATTTTTTAAATTATCAAAGTAAAAATAAACTATTTGAAAACTAATTATATTCTCCAAATATAATAAAGCTATTAATTCATATTGATACTACCCTAAGTATCCCTCAACTAATTTTAGTTAGTTTATTGCTATCTTTGATATATTATATATATAGTGGGATTAAAATGAGTTTATTGTTACCAATCCAGTTAATTTTTAAGTTCTTTATTAAATGTAAATAGAAATAAAGATATAAATATTTATCAATAAATAAAAAGTCTCTCAACGCCTTAGAACCGGCTTCCACTCGTTCTTCTGAATATTTTTAAATTCTCCAAAACAACATTAAGACTTACTAACAATATAAAAATAACAGTTAGATAATAAATATTACATAAGTCCAAATAATAACTAGAAATATATTTCCAGACCGTTACCATAGATCCGGTTCCCTTGACGAAGCGGCGGAAGACAGCAGTGACAATGGCGGAAGTACGCCCAAAAAGAAAACCGCGATTGAGGAACAATGGGAGAGGTCGGGAGGCTTCGAACTGACCTCCGTGGAACAGGAGACATATGAAAAGTACTTTTATGGAACTGAACATTGGAACTACTTCACAAATGATGAAGATCTTGGACCTGTGATATTGTCTATTAAGCAAGAAACTCTGAACAACAGGGACCAGTTTAGGTAAGTTTCTTATACCAGTAAGTTAAATGTTCTGTTAATAAAATCTACAGCCTTGATCAAGATTAGAGTAAAAAAATAAGGATTTATCCATCTATAGATTTCAACATTCATTATAATTATTTGTTAGCACACCCTCCTAGAAGATTTAATTTAAAGGATATTAACCTTCTAATCATGTAGTATATCATCTCATTCCTATCAAACACTCACATGTACCATTGTACTAATTAGTACAACATTGTACCCTTTGCAATATGCACGTGATTAACAAATTAATTTCGAACTAAACATACATATAATCGAACTAATAAAGCTTAAAAAACGTAGTTTAACAAAGCTGTTTTTATCATATTTTTTATAACATATATAAAATTACTTTTGTCTGCAATTATTTAGAAATTTTCTAAAAAACATATATATGATACATATACAGTTTATGGATATAAAACACCCAATCTCTAATATTAATTAATATGATTAAATTATTAAAACTAGAAATCTATTCTCAAATGAATGGTAATAATAATTTCCGCAGCATTCAGTGTTGAGTTTGGAACTGTGGGGAATGTTATGAATCTCCCAGCTGAGCTAAAAGGCGAGACCGGAATTTAATCAAGCGTATTTTAATTAAACAGATATTATAATAGGCTTTTATATCGTGTTGACGGTAGTGTAATAGTACTATCAATGTGTTTACAATAGATACTTCAAAAGACGCGCAAAGTCCATACGACTTTAATAACCTTGTTGACTTGATAGGAGAATAAAAAGACCTACCACACTGTAATAAAATAGAAGTCAATATGATAATTTGTTAAAAAGATTAACAAATATTTGTTGGAATAGCAAGCTGGCCAGTCTCTAATGATTGAAATTAAGCTAAACGGATAAACAAATGAAAACACGTGTTTTTCGAGTGGTTTTCAGTTGTCGTGTTCAACGAGATCTGTAAATAACGTTAATAAAATAAGTTCGTTTTATTTCTGTTAAAATCATTTTATTTATATGCATGCGTATACCAAAAATTATATTTCTAAATAGCGTTTTTTACGCCTTAAAATCTAAGAGGCTACTATTGATATAATCTATTAATTCACTCGTAAAAGAGCTATCCGTTTTAATTCCGAGGGTATGGAAATGGGGGTGAAGTTCTTGATTAACTATCATCACAACGCAGGTTGATTCGCCTCTTACGCCGGTCGTAAATACAGCCTCGAAGATACGGAAGCGAAATCCTTAACACGGAATTGTAATAGATAATTTGGTTAAAAATTCTTGTTCTGTGATGAAAATCTTGACAAAGGTAAATAATTTTTTTATACAAACTACGATAACGATAACAAGATCGTTCGGTTTCTATATTAATTGCGATTGGTGTTTGATACGAGTCGTCGAATTTTAAATGAGGCACATTTTACAGACGTTAGTAAGAAAACGTGTTAGCTAATATGTATTTTGCTCAAAATGAGGCAGAGGGAGGCAGGGGACGGGGGAAAGAGAAGGGACAAATAATTTCAATCTATAATATTTTCCTTTAGCACATCATACCATTTAGTTAATACTGTAAGTTGAGCTAGAAACATCGAGACTCATATATGTTCTTCTAAGTCTCAATACAATACGTTTTTTAACCCACGAAATTCAAACTTAAAGCTTATTCTCGTCTCTATATCTTTCCTTAGTCTAACACGCCTATTGCCTGTCCCTTGTAGAATTTCCAACGTAAAAATTCAATTAGTGTAATGTGACTCAAAAGGTGTAAAGTTGACGGTTTGCTCCGTCTACCATAATTTCCTGGCATCGTTAAATATTTCGTGACCCTGTTTTTGACGTTCTTATCAAAAAATATTTTTTTTTGGTCAATTAATTAATATAAATAATAAACGACACAAATATAAGAGTCTTTCCTCCAACTTCGATTTTATTGCCTTTGGAGTATAGACATAATAGTATAGTACAGAGTAAATATTGTTTAATTGTATATTTAATAATACATATATAAAAAAATACAAATTTCCACTTATTATACCAACTACCAAACTACTTACTTGTTGAGCAGTGTAGGTATAGTGGCTACAACGTGCTACTCTCATCCCTGAGGTCGTAGCTTCGCTCCCCGGCACCATTGGAGTTTCTATGTGCGTATTTAACATTCGCTCGAACGGTGAAGAAAACATCGTGACTAAGCAGGTGTTAGACCAAAAATGTCGACGTGCAACGGTGTGTGGGTTAGATTGACATGACCATGAAATAGATTCAGAGGTCTGAGGCCCAGACCTCAAAATGGTTGTACTGATTTATTTTAGTTTTACCAAACTACTACCATATCATAACTTGAGTAAATGTATAATGTATTCTAATATATAAAAAATGTGAATCGTGTCATATGTCTTAAATATATCACCAAGCACATTTTGTTTTTGAATTATTTGATCAAAAATGTTTCAAGTTTGTGTACGTGATTTATCGTAATGTGACTTATAATACATACGGATATACTTTGCCTTGGGTTTTCTACTTCGATGTCAAAATTTGAAACGTTAAAAGTATAAAACTTATTGAGTCAAATATTAACATTATTTTATAAGAGATTGCTGATTAAAGTTAAATATAAACTTTAAAGAAAATTAAGTTAAATAATAGTAATTATTAGCCATAGTATAAAATTAGGAAATTTTTGAGATTTGCATGTTGCGTAAAAGAATACCATTGGTGCTACAACCTTTTAGGTCTGGGAATTTCCCTTCATCTTCCATTACTTTACATTATCTGTTTCGTGATTATTCATTGTTGTAATAGGCAAGTAGCTGATCAGAGTTCAGTGCCTAACACACACATCCGAGTATAAATGCGCAAATTGACGCCGTTGTTTCACAGCTGGGGATCGAACCTACGACGTAAGAGATAGGAGTCATACGGTAAACCACAAACACAGCTATATTATTGTATATTTTTTTATTGTTATTATTAAATGTTACGTGTTAAGGTTTATTTACAATATTTTAGATTCCATTGCAAATCCATTTCATATTCATGACTGCAAACGTACAAAGATATTGCATTTGTCGTTATTAAATATCTTATAAAGTTCTGTACTCAATACGCTACATATGTTTTAAACTATCTACATTATATTTCTTTTTATCCAATACAAGCGAATAAATAACAAATTGTATAGTAATAATAATAATAATCTTTATTTCTTCTCTCACATATACATAAATAGAAGGTTATTATGATTAAACTAAGATGATAACATTTGGAAGTGTATGTGAGAGACTGGTCTCTGTAACAGGAGACCTGAGTGACAGATAGCCAGCCTCTCCACCACCGGGCCGGAACACGTACAATCAGGTCATTGTCATAAGATACAACGTCTTCAGCCAATATGAACCATTTTTTTTTACATATTTCGATAGTGGGTAAATGTTAATTTTTTCATTTAATTTATTATACAGGTAACAGCCTAGGAAACCAAAGAATCTTTGCGAGAAAGAAATATATATTACATAGTGAGGTAACCGTATTATTACTTTGTTGTAGATGCCATTTGCTGATTTCTTTAATAATAATAAATTTAAAAACGCTAAAAGACGAGTAACGAAATACCGCGAATATTTTAATATAATATACTTCATAGAATGTGAACACGTAAATATCTGTTTTTGCATAGAGAGCTCTCGAAATTCCCCAAATGCCGTCGTTTTCAGGTATTTTCATTACTCTCTGTCATAGCGAAACTAAAAAGGAGCAAAAGCCGACTTTAATTTAAGCAAGAGATTTTCATAAATTCATCAAGTTATTTAAATTAATGTGTCTTACAAACTCTCCTTAGAACAGATACGCGAGTTTTGATGTTCTTAACATTCATTAAATTATCTTACTTCGTACAAGATATAGAACGCTGTTGGATATTGTGTATGTGTGTGGATGTGTGTATGTGTGTGTGGATATATGTGTTCTTCTATTGTATCTTATGACAATGACCTGATTGTACGTGTTCCGGCCCTGTGGTGGAGAGGCTGGCTATCTGTCACTCAGGTCTCCTGTTACAGAGACCAGTCTCTCACATACACTTCCAAATGTTATCATCTTAGTTTAATCATAATAACCTGCTATGTATGTGTATGTGAGAGAAGAAATAAAGATTATTATTATTATATTATGTTTAAAATATGTCGACTTGTCTTAGTATATAATATAAACAGTGTACAGAGCCGACTCTCATCCCTGTATCTTTCTTTCAATGTGCGCATATAACATTAACTACGGCTTGCCTTAGACCCAAAGTTTCGACAGCGTGTGTCAGGCACCTTCTCTATTCAATCCAGAAATCTGATGCCCAGATTTATTATGTATACCCACGGAAAGCGTTCAAAGTTTTATTTAATTCTAAATTTATTCTTACGATAAGGAATTGCAAATCAGTTTGAGGACTAATAAAATCTCGTATATCGTAAGTAAGACCAATATAAAGTTGTACAAATCTAAAAGCTTACATTGTAAATAAGATTTACTTCAACGAACGACAAATAAAGCTCTAATTTGTTTCTTGTTTGCGGTCGGTGAAGTCCATTTGAAATCCAACTTTCGCTAAACTAATCCACTTTGTTTACGCCAAATGACCAATATGTGCTGTTTAGCGGCCTTCTTTAGCTAAACAATAAGCATGATAGAGTATTGTTATCGGAGAAAGTTTAGGAAAATTTATTTAATAAGAACTGAAACAACAACAACGTTAAAATATACAAGAAAATATGACTTCACAAATTATATTAGAACATAAAAATTTCAAACAAGCAAACAGAAAAACTAATTAGAAACTTAAACCTCAATAAGAGCGTGATACACAAAATTACGGTAAGTTGGATTGTTGTAAAATATATATATAACATATTCGCTGGAGCATTAACTGCTGAGACTGAGGACAATAACTAGAAATGATAATAGAAGAGTTTCCGTTGATCTATTTAAAAACTTCTTTGGGAAAAGAAAGTTAAAATTTATCGCTTAGGTTAAGTTTATGTAAATGGATGTTTTTGGTTTGTGAATAAATATTATTTATTTTAAAACTGGTCAAGCCACTTCTTCCAATTACGTGTTTGAAAAGTTTGTCTATTATTCATTTAAAGCAAAGCTGGATTGTTTTGAGCATTGCGACAGATAATTTAATTCGGCTCCCACATATATGCTTACGATGTAAATCTTTTCAGGATTTTAGTTCGAGCAATAAGTTACACAGTGCATGGTTTGATCCCGGCATCATGTGTGTTCGCGGACCGGTACAATCGTGAAGAAGTCGTGAGGTCTCTGGGAAAGGAGGTTAATATAAACCCACCACTTATGCTGGGACAGCTGCCCGACACACCTGAGGAATTATTGAAACTCGATCAGGTTAGTTATTATAAGATAGACTTGGAGCAATATAATAAATAAATCGGGCGTTACAACCTTTTTAGGTCTGGGCCTCAGATTTCTGTATCTGCTTCATGATCATTTGTCTAATAGGCAAGTATGTCATCAGCCTCCTGTGCCTGACACCCACCGTCGTCTTTTTTGCCAAAGGCAAGCCGGTTTCCTCACCATGTTTTCCTTCACCGTTAAGCGAATGTTAAATTCGCAAATAGATAGTCCATTGGTGCATTGCCAGGGATCGAACCCATGACCTTAGGGATATGAGTTGCACGCTGAAGCCACTAGGCCAAAACTGCTCAACAACAACAAGAGTAACATAATATTATGAGTAATAAGTTATTGACTTATGGTTTTTGGATTACATGATTTTTATTAGGATTAAGATTAATTAAGTATGATTATAGCAATGATATATACAAAATAGAGAGAGATGAAGCCAATTGAAGTCGTATACTCAATAAGAGGTCCGTGGTAAAAAATTGTATTAAATTTTAACTGTGTCTTTTGTAAAGGGTGAATGTTTCAAGAAATAAATGAAGCTTAATTGTTATTATTATTAATAGTCATTTATTATATAATAGTTAAGAACAAAAAATGTATTTAGTATTGTCTTTTGTTTTGTTTTTTTTAATTATAATTGATTTGACACAGTTTAATATTTCTTAATAATCTTGAGAAGTTTGACGTACATATATTCACGATTTCAACTTTCCTAATAACTCACCAATGCACTATTTAATCTTTACTATATAAATCTGCATCTAATATTTAAGGAACATTTACTCAAATATAGGGTCAGTATTATTCCAGCATCCGATTGTTTACTCTCCTTTCACCTATTATCACCTACACACAAAATACACACGCATTTTATTTACAGTTCTACACGCAACAATACTCGATTTTGTGAAATGTAAAATTTACATGCCTAGGCTAATTTTACCCACATCAAATACTGTCTATAAATTTAAAGCGCCATTTGCAAACAAAGGCCTCCATAGACAGCGAATGATATATGTGTTATCATTTATTATTCTCATCACATAACGATGGAGTCTTTATAATTTTGAATGTAAAGCTTTATTCACTCTTTAATTAGTAATATATCTGCTTAACCACCTCGGTTGTCTAACGCACTTCCGCCATCAGAGCCTACAAAGAGACTTATTAAGAACGTGAAGTCAATATCAAGTTGCTCTTTGCAGAACTATTGAATAATACAATCTGTTACAAATTGAACCCTTTCTAAATCACAAATAAATTAGCCCGGGTAATCCGAGCCGATTGTTTTTTCGATTTCCAATCACCGAATAAATATCCTCGCTCTCAGTCGTGAAACATTAATGAGGGCCGTTAAGGGAGGCTTACCCTGGGAGACCTCAGCTCAATCTAATCACACTAATGAACAAGTTTTAAACAAGACACAGCTGGAATCTTACTTCTTATCTATTACAAAATTCGCCTTATATTTCCTTCAAGTTTTAATCTTAATTAATTTTTTTATTATAAAGCTAATCGCATATACGTACGTTATTTTTTCTACATCTTTTGTATAAATAATTATGCAGTCCTTTATTATTATTTTCCAAAGTCAAATTGGCTTCGTAATTAATAATCATACTCATGGTCACTTATGCCTAGTAACTTAATTCACAACCCATTTATTTGACTTTTGCGTATACAGTTTTGAACTTTCTCAGATTTTTATTTTTTTAATCTGCTTCCTATTGCATCAAATACATTGAATATAAGTACTTAGAGTGTGGGCAGAAAGAGAGTACAAGGGAATTGAGATGTCGCAGCATTGCTAAATTATAGCTCATTTTATATTTTATATTTAGTATTTAATTTTGGGGAATAAATGAACAAGATGCGTGACAAATAAAAATTATTTTAGTTCACAAAACTGCCATTTCCGCACGGACTTTGAAATTTAAAAATGTTTGCCTAACGACAGTAAGGAGGTCTGTATTTGAAGTCCACCTCTATCGTAAAAGTTAGCATGTAAATGTATTTCTTATTTCGAAAATGGACTAAATTCATGAGCATGTATTTTAAAAGCCACAACAAAAGAAGAATTTAACTTTGTACACTTTCAACCCTAGGATACGTTGAAACAAGCATGATATTGGAAATAAAAGTCCTGATTCTAGTCTTTAAAACATACCGTAATTGAAGTGAATAGATACCTCTTTCGCGTAACCCAAAAAGCTTTTGTGTGAAGTTTGTTCGATCCAGTGAACTGCCAATTTTCATTAAGGCCCGTCAGAGGTATAAGTCTGAAGTTTGGTCCTGTCCGTCCTTTTGAATTAACTGAAATGCCAGCTTTCATGAATACAACGGCTTATGCGAGATGGTATCTTAATAGTATTGAAATCACACGTTCGGAATTTAAACTATTCATCAAGCTAAACAAAGGTTTTGTATCGAGTTACATTTACTTTAAAGGCGTTATTATCTTAGTATTAACATTTATATTTCTATTTTTGTACTGAAATCAGATTTAAGGGCAATAACAAAAGTATGCTATGAATCCGAATAAGTGTTTGACTATAAAAGTTTACGTAATGTAGATTAATTGTCTAAATCTCTATAAAGCTCCAAAATTGAAAAGACAAATGATCGAAAGTTTATTTTCTTTTTCGCAAAAGCTCGGATACTCGAGCGAGTAATTCGATTCTGAAACTTAAGTTTTCCTTCGTGTTCCATATATTTTGTGGATTATAACTCTTGATGTAATGAAATTAGGAACCAATTCCATTACAGACATGGCCTAATGGTTGTTGCTCTAAGTTTACATGTGCTTCATTATTTACGTTACTGAATCAGTAATTTGATAAAGGTTTATTCGAAAATGGTAACTTGGTCCTTTATTTTTCCTGATAATTTTCTTATGTCGTGTAATAATAATCTAACTGCGGTCATTAGGTTTTCATTTGAGTTTTCTGCCTGTCAATTATATTTTTTTAATTTATACGCTTTTTCTTTCTCGATACTCCATGTAAAGAAAACACAACCGTTGGATCGCGGTTGATCTACAGTTTCTTTAGTTTAACATGCGTTGACACGCCTTTTTTTTCTTCTTGTTTATGGCTTTTATTTATGCCAATTTCTGGGCACAAGGTACTTCGCCAGTGTCGTGTAGATAGAGAAGACACGAAGGAGATTGATCGGTAAAAATAATAATTAAGTTAATTTTGAATATACACAAAAAAAAATTGTTGAAATTGGATTGTTAGCTTTGAGACAGCACAGACAACACAAATAAGAGTAAAAGCATTATTAAATACTGTTTACTATTTATGAATAATTTATATATATTACACTTTAATTCTATTGCTTTCTATATATTTACATAAAGATCTACAATATGGACTAAACACTTGACACGCCTTATGATACGTCATAATATTACAGCTAATTAAAATGTCATCCCATCCTGTTTCCATCATCGGATAGGCAAGTTTTGATTACGTTTATAGAAAAGACACGATTCGATGATATTCATATTTACTATTTGTGCTTTCATAAAATAAACGTAAAAAAACAAAAAGCTTTACGTCTATTAAATATCGCATTGGAACCACCGAGTCGAAACCTGTCTCAATTTATTATTGACGGACACTAGGGTTGCTCTGATTCGACCTCAAGTTGATATCATTTTATATTTTTCCCAGTACCAACCTTATGTTGAATGTTTTATGATATCAAAATATAGTCTATATAAAATGTGAATGGGTACAAACGTAGAATAATAATCTTTAGTCTAAACAATAAACTAAGCAAATTAGTAACAACTTCATAAAGAGCAACCGTATATAATATGGCATATTGCCAGGTGCATCATTTACTACATAAGACGGATTTTAAATATATACAGCGTTCATAAAAATAACCTTTTATTGTTTTAACGTTTAATAAAGCGTATACAGACTAATATCTTTAAGTTCCTGAATGAAACTAGCATACTTAAGTTGAGACGGAGTACCTAATCGTGTAATAAAAAGTACATCAAAGTAGTCGGGGGCAAAGAAATATGTGTGCTTTATTAAGTAGAAAGTCGTAAACTGTTCTCTCATCAGACAGTGAACTACCCTTGTCTGACACTATTACAGTATTAACTAGTGTTTTACAACGTTACTATATGCTTAATTTTTAACGCATATAACGACTAACTTGTACGGTATATCAGTTTTAATTGTATTATAATAATAACTACAATGATACCATTACAACCATTTAAATGTAATTAGTCTTACAACCAGTTGACCATTTTAGTAAACGATATGTAAATACGATAATCAACATTAATTTAATTATTTAACAATCAAATTTAAAGTGAAGTAAATGAAAACAAACTTAAAAAGAATGGTCCCTATGGCAGTCTAACCTTACGCTGGCAGTGATTCCTCGCTGTATTGGAATACTTATTCGTTGAGCGAGGAAAGCACCAGCTCTGGGGTCACCAGTAGTGGTATGTACCATGCGCTAACCTTAATCATTGAATAGCATCTGTGGACTTGAACCCCACGGCCCAGGAGTCTCGATACCACAGGGAAAAAAGTCGTAGTTGGAGGAGTTGAAAAATATTTGTGCCATTTATTATTTTCCGCTTTTTTGCTTATTCGAGGGAGGTGAGACGGGGATAACGTGTCTATACAAGTAGCATCCCATACCCGTCCCAACTCTGGCGATTTCTGTTGAGTCAAAAATGGCTTATAATTATATTTTTTACATACAGTTGGTTTCCATTATATCTTTGGTTAGCTTGAGTTCTTAGTAACAAATGGTGGCTTTGAAATATGAAATAGTAATGACGCATCAGACCGGGTTCTAGCGGATTCTATCGGGATGTGAAAGTTTTTTAATTAAGCCTGCACCTCCGTCTACGCGCACGCTTGTCTTCTTTAATATATATCTCTATACTCAGCCTGTGGCCCCAAGTTTGCCTTTTTGAACATTGAAAGACTCAAATCAAAGAATAAATAAACACTAAGGGGGCAATGTAATAAAAAAATAAATTAAATAAGGCAAGAAGTGCCAAATTTCATTGTATATAAAGTTAATAAGGGACATGAAGTTAAGAGTGAAATTACATAGGCTTGGGGATACAATTCCAGTACAAAGGGGTGCTAGGCAGGTTCACCCGTCTTTGAGGGAGAGGTCTGGGGGTGACCGTAGACTGATCGGTGGTTCAAGGCTGGGGTCTTGACCTCGAGTGGCCCGGAACCGTAGGTCTTGAATGAACTCTGTATGTCGGATATAAGCCGGGTCTCTTGGGTAGAATGCCTGGTGAACCCCGAGGGCCCATCTTAAGGGCGTGTGAAGGGCTGAAGTGTTTTTAGTGGGTGGGATCTCGCTATCCCTCTGTATAGCAGAGGGATTTGAGTGTAGACCCAGCCCCACAGTCCCCGCGTCATGCTCGTCATCCTTGGCGCGGGCCTGCGTAAGCGCATTTTCAACTCATAAAAAAAATTTACCATACAACATGTGTTGTAAAACGGCTTACAATAGACTGAGGCAGCCATCAGGGTGGCGGGTAATTTTCTTTTTTTACTAAAATTTTTTGATGACATTATTTTTTTTTTCAACAAATATATAGAATAGCGATCTGTTGGATATTTTTCAGTAACCGTTACCCACTAACAATATTCTTATGGATGCAGAAATTTTGCCATGTCTTACCATTGGTTGGTAGACTTGCTATTTTGATTTGAAAACTCAACACAAAGAAAAATGGAGATAAGTTACCTTGGAATCAAGAAAAAGAATACAGATGATGAAGCACTAACTTTATTTTTCTCTTCAAAGAACATGGAAATGGGCTGGACCAGTGGGCGGGTTCAACGATAACAGGTGGACACAAAGACTGGTAAAATGGACGGGGCCTGGAGATAGTAAAAAATAGAAAATTTTGGAAAGCCTTAGAGGAGGCTTTTACGTGGGGTCCATAATATAATCACAACATTTTATGATATTACTTACTATATTTTTTTATTGGAATCATCAATCATTTGTATGTGCAATAATTTATATTTCAACTCCTATGGGTATTAAACACTATTAATTAAATATTAATAGCTTATACTATGCACAAGGTTATTAACCTTCTATAGTCTTAATTCGAAGTCTGAATTTTCATTAAATATTAATTAGTATTAGCTTGTCTAAAACTAATACTTAATTTCATTAAAATGTAATGTATGAAATACAGAAATGGAAATCGAAAACTTCTCTTTTTGGTTAATTTGTCATTTATATTCGTCTTTTGATATTAGGAGTACTCGTAATATACAACATTAGGAAATCAATAATAAATATAGTTGAGTATTTTGTTAAGCTTCAAATGATTTAATGTACACCGAAAACCGTTTTATACAATAAAACAAATGACATATAATGAAAAATAATTTTTTATATTTAGTACATCTCAATCACCATGAGATAAAAGACTATAAACGAATCATATATTTTTTTGTTCTCATTGATTTAGACAAAAGTTAGTTTTCTTTAAGTTAATCCCATCCAGAGTGTTTCTGCTTACTGGTTAACTGTTTTAACTGTGTGTTAACAGCAGACCTTGGGTATGGATATAATATCTTCATTTGACCCAGAAGTCTCCATCAGTTTGTCATTAAACAACAAGGTTGAAGAATCTTTTCAGTGATATAATGAAGGGTGTCTCTCGAGACTCGAGACCAAACGCTACTTTGGACGAGACGCGGAAATAGATTGCCTCCATCGTAATTATCTGATAAATTAGCTGCTCCGTCGCCTTAATTACTGAGAAATAAGGCTATTAAAGATTATTGTAAACTTATTTAAGCCCGAGAGGTTCTTTTCGTGATTTACATTATAAAGTTGAACGAAATTGTGTTTTAAGAAGTCTTCCTCTACAAGGATTACCCAATTTTGTTTAATATTGAATAAATAACCAAAAAATATTGAAATAGGCATATACGTCTACGTCTATAATACGTCTTTTCTATTAATCTACAAGTCAATTTACTTGGGTTAAGCTTAAACAGAGACTGACACTTACAGGTGCACTATAATATTTCCTCAGGAGATATTATAGTGCACCTGTGTGCGCAGTAAATACAATCAGGTTAACTTTGTCATTTGTGTCAGCGAAT
The DNA here is from genome assembly GCF_905147105.1 of Pieris brassicae. Classification (NCBI taxonomy): domain Eukaryota; kingdom Metazoa; phylum Arthropoda; class Insecta; order Lepidoptera; family Pieridae; genus Pieris; species Pieris brassicae. The sequence goes on along the minus strand of NC_059674.1, from coordinate 18,397,597 downwards.
GTGATATAATGCCATATAACTTGATTAGAAATTGTCGATTGACGTTGAAAACAATGATTTGCCACTTGGCTTACAGGGGCATACTTGCAAATTTCCTACGTCGGATCTGATGCGGCCCTTGTCAGAGAGTGTTGCGGAGTATCACGTCTCTAGAATATTATATATTAGGTCCTTACATATGAAATTGGCGTTTTGTATGGGAAGAACAAAAAGTCGAATATTTTTAAATAATCAAAGTATGAACCATTGTTTTCTATGCACTTTTGCCATCTCATAGGTAGTTCATTGATCCCTTTACTAAAGAAACCAGTCGGACGGGAATCAATAAAATCTGTGAAGGCGATTTCGACTGCCCCATCAGAGTTAAATTTTTTCCCTTGCAAGAAGTTGTCCAAATTTCGAAAAAAATGGTAATCTGTTGGAGCAAGGTCCGGGGAGTAGACATTCCAATTGAAGCTCTTCTAATTTGGTAGCCATCTGTTGTGCAGTGTGTGGTCTAGCGTTGTCGTGAAGTGGCAGTGGCGTGGAGCGATTGACCAGCATAGGTTCTTTAGCCGCTAGCTTTTCCATCATGGTTTGCAATTGCTGATAATAGACATCAGCCGTAATAGTCTGGCCAAATTTGAGAAAACTGCAATGAACAATACCGGCACTAGTCCACCAAACGCCTACAAGTAACTTAAGTAATGATTCGGTTTAAAATACCTTCATTATTGTGCCGGTTCAGTAATGTAAGGCAGCAGTCGACGCGCGTTTGCCGGTTTGTTTCAGTCAATTCATGAAGTATCCACCTTTCAAGCTTTTTAATCTTCCCAATTTGCTTGAAATGAATTAAAACAGTTTTATCACTAACACCGCATCCTGCAGCTAACTCGGACGTGGTTTGCGATGGATCCGCTTCCACAATAGCCTTCAATACTTCTTTATCAAGTTGGGTCTCAGGCCGTCCACGGGGCTTGTTCTGCAGGTCGAAATTTCCAGAACGAAAACGTTGGAACCAAAAACGAACTGTGTTTTCTTTTGCAACATGACCGCCATACACATCATTCACCCTTCGAGTCGTTTGCCACGGCGGAACTCGTACTTTAAGTTTTCCATTTTGTAAAATGAGTGACGCAAACAGAAAAAAACAGAAGAAAAGAACAAATGAATGACGGTCATCGAAGCACAAATATATGAGTAAATAGCTGTACAAATTTGAATTTGAAATTCCTAACCAAAGAGGAGGTATTTGAGGTCAAAGTGGCCAGTACGACAAAACGCCAATTTCATATGTAAGGATCTAATATTAACGACTTTAATTTGTATGATATAAAAGATCTAAGATATGCATTCATCATATCATTTGTAAACTAGTCAAAGATATAAAATTGAAAATTTAATTCATTAATGTTATGAAAATGTCTAGGTATTCATCAAGTCGGAGCTAAAAGTCGGAGTTATTTACGTCAAAGAGAACCAGTACACTGAAGAGGAAATATTGGATAATAATGAAAATTCGCCGCTCTTCGAGGAATTCCTACAAGTGCTTGGTGAAAAAGTACGATTAAAAGGTATGCCTTTTCATAATATTTTTGTAATGGCTTTTGTTCTTACTGATTTTATTATTATTATTAGCGGTTTTCGTCGTAATGTATTGTTAATTATTTCGTACAGTGAATTTTGTTGAATATGTCATATGTATTAAATACATATTATTATATATTTCTTGAAATTCAAAATTCAAAGCGATTTATATCAAGCAGATATTAATCAATATCGTGGTCCGACGTTTGTATATTTTAAAATAAGTAAGTGCGCACGTCTGGCGCAGCGCAGCGCAGCTGAACTCAGCTAAACGCGCTTCTGACAAATTGACTTTGACAAATTGAGAACCTGTAAGATGTCTATGATATTGCGTGGTGTTGCCATTCTAATAAAACAAATGGCATCGTATTATCTTATTACATTATCTATGACATATATATGTAGTCGTGACATAAATACTGAAACAAAGAAAAACATTTTTTATATTGTAAATAACATTTTTTACTTTTACAGTGTGTTGATTTAATACATAAATATAAAACAATTTAAAGTATAAAAAGCTTATTTGAAGTGATCTCCAATATGGCTGCAATACAGTCATTTAAACGTTGAGGCCAGTTAATAGAAGCACACACTCTTTCCATGCGAAATTTCTTCACTGACAATTGGATTGTGGAGTCCCTACCAAATTATCATAGCCTTACTCACTAAAAGTGACCATAAATCATCCAGCGGCTTAAGATCGGGACTGCTGACGGACCCACTTTGTGCAACGCAATCATAGCGATTCGGTTCTCTTCATCACCACACTCCATTTTAACATCGCAAAATACTGTACCATGCATTGGCGCCAAAATGAGATAACCCAATGAACAATAATATAAAAATGACAGATTCTAAATTCAAATGTAATTGTTAATATTCAATTGTAACAGTATTTATGGCCAGACTAAGTACATCGACGAGAATCTTCTACAGCTTCTACATCGACTTTATTACAGGTTTTGACAGATATAAAGGTGGTTTGGACACTGTACACGATTTGACCGGACTATATTCAGTGTACACTAACTGGCGAAGCATAGAAATAATGTTTCACGTGTCAACACTGTTACCGTATGAGAGACACGATCCTCAAAAGTTACAAAGAAAACGCCATATTGGGAACGATATTGTGTGCGTCGTGTTCCTCGAAGCTGACAACACTGCGTTCTCACCCGCTTGTATCAAAAGTCATTTTCTGCATACATTTATTTTAGGTGAGTGGTCTATGTAGATCTATGTAGTAATAGATCGAATTGAACAACATAATTTTTGAATTAAATTACAAAATGTATTAATTAAATGACTGGATATTATTTTCAAAATAAATATAGATTGTCTATATTGTTTAACGCAGGATAAAGAATTTTATTTAATGTAACAGGAGGCAAATGGGCAGTTGGCTCATCTGATGCAAAATGACACCGCCGCCCATGGACACTCTCATTGCCAAGGGGCTCGCAAGTGCGTTGCCGGCCTTTTAATATTGAAATAATTTTTTGAATCAGTCAAGTAGTTTTTGAGAATATTCAACAAACATACAAAATACGAATCCTTTTTCTTTATAACATTAGTATAGACAGACTAGACAGGAATAGTATTATTTATAATAAAATAATCTATTTAAATGAATTAATTAGTGATTTACATCTGGACCTGACCACTACATCTACTATTTTAGTGAGAGTGGCAACAAAATCGAAAAAGCGACCAACAAGATATGAAGTTTCCGTCGTAACTCGTGATGAAGTGGGTGCCTATAAGCCTTACTTGTGGGAGCAGAGCGTCTTCGACAAAGGAGCTATGTTCAGGTGAGAACTATAATCATCATCATCAATGACTATACAGCCCCTTATGGGCCTTAGCCTCCTGAAGTAGTTTTCGCCATCACAATCTATATCGTGCTGACGGAAGAGCGTCCAACATCGAACCCCTATTGTTGGTCCTTGACAACTCCATCCCCGCTAACGTAGTCTCGGTCTACCGGGTTAGCAAATATAATTTTCTTAACATATAATTCCAGAAGCAACTATGAAAATACCAAATATTGTATAAAAAAACACTTTTTAAATTCATTCAGTAATTTTGAACTCGGATACTACCACTACATATGTAAAGTAATTAGAGGAGTTAAGGTGACCCGTGTTAAGAACGAAGCCTTTAACTATTTAAAAAAAACATACAATGTTATATAATCTGCTGCTATTATTGAAGTAACCAAGCAAATCTCCCAACTAAAATACATCATTTGCTTGAAAAGCTTTAGTAATTATGTTACAGTTTTGTAATTAGATTTGTTCCCATGGGAGCTTAACATCGAGCTTGTTTTAAATGTTCATGAAATAAAGTTAAAACCATCCCATAATAACCTGCATCAAAGATCAGCAATTAAACTTTAAATTAAGTTTTAAAAGATAAATGCAAGTAATCTCGGCGAACTTACGAAACGCTTGCATAGCTCTGTAACAAGAACTTTAATAGGAGAAACAAACTAACTGTGTGAATTATAAAATATTTAAATAAATCTCAATGTATATGTGAAGAAAGAATGTTGTGCCCTTCCTCTTAAGAGATCCTCGCGTTCCTCTTTAAAGGGAGGATCTTTGATCAGTTTAAGCATTGGCTCCAAGGGCCCTAGGCTATTTCAATTTTTTAATAGAATCTTACTGTTGGCCATAAGGGCTAATGACGTAATAGTATAGAGTTGTAAATCAAGGTTGTAGGTACATTTATTTATATATTACTGAATATTTTAAATCTATCCATTAATCCTATCTGAGTATACCCTTAAATCACAGTCTAATACCCTCATACGCTTCACAACATATATGAGAAAACATCATATAAATATTTATAAAACTATTTTTAGCAACGGCATACATTATATCAAAAGTATAACAACGGGAATTTTAGAACATTGCTAAGTAGCTACCGAAACATGAAGGTAGTTTCAAAATTATAACGTAATAGAATTGCATTGTCTATTCACACCCATAAATGGCAAATGTCTACTACTATTTTTACAATTTATATTAACAACACTATTTTTTTATAGAATACTCAGTCATATACTATTTGCCTCTACCCTAGATTTCAGAGAATCTTCCGGCAGCGAACGACTTTGTTTTATGATATGTAAAAATACTTGCATCATTTAACAATATTGAATATTAATATTTATTATACTAAATTATTATTAATAATCAGAAAGAACTATAAAAAAAATAGTTATGTATAATGTTTCGTCATTTAATTTCTAGGGAGTGGCTATTGACGAAAATCGTGAACGGTGAACGAGCTTCCTACTCTGCTCCGAAGTTCGCGAGGATGCAGGAACGCACGCGCAGCCAAATGTTGGAAGACATTGTTGCTAATCTTCAGAACCACGCCGAGACCGGACAAATACCTAAACCTTATAGACGTGGTATGCTTTGCCAAAGATTACTTTTACATAAATTCTAACATATAACTTGATTTGTTCAATAAGATAATATTTAAAAAAGGAAAATATTCAGTGGAACTTACTAGTTAAAGGCATCTAAAGTTATTACAAAATTTCATCAATTGTAATATATTTTACTATCGTTGTAATATTTTTTTTTTATTAATGGCTTCGAATCTTTTCGAATCAACCGTGGTAGGGATAAGAAAAAGATGGCGCGTAATGGAAAATGTGACGCGTAACCCAAAAATGTGACAGTAAATTTTTTCCAACGCCGTTAAAGAAGTTTACAATTACAAATTTCAATTTTATTTAATCACTATTATTAATGTATAAGTTACCATGAGGAGATATGGTGATAAATTAACTATACTAAACTGTTTGCCCCATCTGTTACCAATAACCAAATCTGATTCCAGGATCATGGCGTCCAATAGGCCACATGCGGCCTTCGTCGCCATTACTGGATTCCGTACGTGATCAGTTTGAAGACTACGATCAGTTGGCTAAAGATTTCACTAGAGTTTTTCTTAATAATGAACTGAATACAGCACAGAACGCACAATTGTTTGACGTTGTGTTCCTCGTGGGACAGTCGAAGCAGAAGACGCGGTTTATTGGTGTAAGGGCTATTCTTGGAGTCAGGAGTCGGTAAGATTATACAATAATAATAAAAAAATATATGTAAAATAATAATAAAAAAAGTTTATAAAATAATAATTGTACACTGTCATAACCTACTAAGCAATTTATATATTCTTTGGAAAAGCGTAATAGCGCTAGGACTTTCAATTTTCATCACAGTTTTCCTTAAAAAATTGCAAAACTTTCCAGCGGATGTTTATATCATAAAGAGCAACTAAGAAATACTAAATACAAAATTTTAACTGTTTTAAAAACTACGTTAGAATTTATGAATGAGAAATGTTTCCAGAGTGTTCCAAGAAATGTTGTACGGCATCCAAACTGGTTTCGGGTCCCCTCAAGTTCCTGTGGCGGAGCTCTTGGCCCGACCCGCGCCAACCCTACTCTCCCCTACGCCGGCTAAACAGAAAAGCAGCAACTTTTTACAAGTACCAGACATTGAGTCACCCAGGTAAATCTATATAATAATTAATATAATATAATTTTCTAAAATAAGATTAACGAGAGACAAAACGATAATAAACAATATTACCGTTTCTAATCGTTTCAGATTTTTACTAAACAATTCAATATTCATTTATAGAGTAGTAGTAGTAGTAGTTAGATTATACTCTACAGTAGTAGAGTTTTCTATACAATTTTTTTTTAATTAAAATCTAGTTTGTTTTTATTTAATAAAGCTTAACTGCAGAAGTAGTTATTATAGTGAATTGTGTAAAATCGTTTCAGCTATTATAAAACATATTATTATAAACATTTTGAATGTAATGAAGGGAAATCCAACCCAATATTAGCAAGAATTGGACCAATTACTTAGTGGGTAAACATTTAACTATTAGCTTTTACAAATAACAGCTTCTTGATTTTTTTCTGATTTCAACTCGTAGCTATTTTTTTAAAGGAATTATTAACTTTTTTATTTCCTCCTTATGATGCTCAACCAGTCAAACACGGGTTGACTGGACTAGAGGCCGCAGTAATTAGTCTAGAAATTGTATAAATTGTTAATCATTGGAATTACATTGTGAGCGCGCTTTAGTACAATAAAAATATTTAATGTTTTCAGACCGAAAAGTGTCCCAAGTTCTCCGATGGTAAAGCGCGCATTTTCCCGCCTCGGGACCATCACAGCAGGTTGGGGCAGATCCATCAGAAAACAACATTCCCAACTTAACGCAGACGATAAGAAGAAATGGGCCAGTTCGCAAGATTGTTCCAGTGAGTAATTTAGATCTATTGGCCATTCATGTCTTTAGTCCATAATGTTTTCTGTTTTTTTTTGTTCTTGCAAACTGCCCCTGTAAATAATATTTTCCTGTCTGTATGTGAATTGTTAGTATGGAGTTATGCATTAAATTTGAACAAATAAAAAAAATACGAACTACGAGATTTTCATGACAACGGCGTGTTAGAATGAGATTTGGAAACAAAAGAATAGAAAAACGCTTCTTCTTCCATCCAATATGTGAAAAATTAACTTAAGGCCCCAAAATGATCGCATGTGTCAGGCCATGTCCATACTAAAAACTAATAGAACTGGACTGAAAATGTAAGGCCTCATATAGTGTATAATATTATGACTACCAACTTTCACACAGTACGTCATTGTACTTATATAATGGTTTAGTTACTTAGGCGATGTAGTTGTTAAAACAATAATATATGTGGAAATAATAAGCTATGTTCTACACGGAATAAATAATAATTGTTATATGATATTTTCAGATAAAGAGAATAAAGAAAAGGAGAAAGAGAAGAACGCCGCTTTAGCCGTGCCAAGGTTGTCAGTATGCGCAGATGCGCAAAAAGTGGATCGTGCCAAATTAGCTCAGACTGAGGTAAAACGAATAAGAACTTTTTTTTGTAAATAAACATTTACAGAACTATTCTACTGATTAAAATTAAATACCTACATTATTTCAATACTAAAGTGTTGAGTTGGTTATATTTAAATATTCCTCAGTTTTAATTTAGAATTCGTTTTGATTATTGTTTCGATCGAAAATCAAAATCAAAAACAGAATCGAACGACAAATAAAAAAAATGGAGTTACCCTTCTAATTATTAATTTTATGTTATTCCAGTTCTCCATAATAGAATTCGACCCTGAAACATTTCGTATCCTCTTGGACTACTTACACACGGGCAGCTGTCCTCTCACATGCGCGTCCATTCCGGGACTCATATGTGCAGCTGAGCATTACGACTTACCAGAACTGCTGCAGGCCTGCTTCCATCACGCCAAACAGTTTCTGAGGATAGAAGTGGTAAGCTTATCTTAACTTGTCAATGATGAAAGACACTGAATCTTAACTCGGTTTACCAAACTAGTTTTGCTTTATTTGGAGGATCCAAAAAATATTATGGTTTGTTGATATTCAATATATTATAAATAGATTGTAAATACACGTTTATAACTGAAATCAGTTTTTTAAGTAAATTCTAAATGTAAATTTATTCAATGATAAAAAACAGTTGTATATTAGTAGAATTTGCTAAGGTCTTTACGTTAGATGTACCAATCAAAGTTTTTTCTTAATTCTTAAGCTTTCACTAAAAACATTAAAGACTTTATTAAAGTATTAACTTTAATTGTTTTTTTTTTAATCTACTAAATCTAAACCTAATTTCTTTTGTGTATATAAAAACAAGAAAAATTTTAACTGACCGTAATAAAATTAAATGACAATATTAATCAGACTTTTATATTGCTTTCAGGTGTGCACAATGCTCATATCTCTAGAAAATTACTACTGGAGATACACATCCGCCTCAGAACTAGTAAACATGATACTTGCATTCATAGAACAACGCGCCTACGCCTTATTCCAGACACCGGAGTTCCTAAACCTCTCAGAATCAATGGTCCAAATGATTATGTGCAGAAATCTCGAAGTGCCCGAGGTCCGCAAATTTGAGGCCATGCTCAGTTGGGCGAGAAACAAAATCAAAGCGAAATCTGCCAACAAGACTGACGCCAAAAATGAATTCAAATGCATCATGGAGCGGTTAGCGAGGGATCTGAAGCTGTACAGAATATCACCACAAGAGTTGATCAAAGTGGTGCTTCCTTCAAAAGCTATCAAGAACGAGAGAATCCTGGAGACCCTTATGTACCAAGCTAATTCCGGGATGTATAGGATCCAAGAGGATTATATCGAGGCCTGCCAACAACGTATTCAGAAGCAAGACTCTAGATTTTCCGAATTCGAGAGTTTTGACTACGGCATATAATGGGAGCTGTGAGGATTATCAGTGTATTAGAATAGGCACTGTCCTGCAAGAAAACTTTCGGTAAATTTTAGTATGGCATAGGTCATAAAACAATCTTTGTAGCGTCGTTCTATATAGAGTCTAAACATCCAACGTATCTGTTAAGAGTCTGTTAACTCCAACTCAAAACTGCATATTAATGTACGAGTCCGAGTGATGAAAACGTCGAAATTTTTCTATCAGGCCAGTTTGGATCGGGTTCCTCTTCCTGGAATGTTAAGGCCTTCTAAAAGTATTATTGTTGTAGATGTACTTTGTAGAAGTTCGAGAAATATTTGTACACTTCTCGAATACCTAACCCTTGTTGTTGTTCATTGATACCTATATATTTTATACATTGCTAGACGTGTTCAGTATAATCATCTCTATTTTTGGTACCAGAAATTTGGAAACATGTCGAGTACAAAATCGTGATCGTAGTACGCTCAGAAACTGGGGAATATGTATTTTTTTATTTATCTTTATGTAAACATCGTCCTTCTTATCGGTATGCGCCTCCCAACGTTTTTTACCAATAAGCCAAATTCAGCGAGAAGATTTAAATATATCACGAAATTAAAACCCTGTTGCAGACCATGGCGACGGATGTTAACGATCAACTGGGTAGAATTCATGACCATAACGTTACTTTGATTTTCCATAGATTTAATTTAAAATGTAATGGCTGTCTAGACAATAATTACATAAATGTAATTACGTTGCTTAAGAACGTGGCAATTGAAGCCATAATTGTTTAGTGGTAGAGTTTCTGTTGGGAGGTGTTAAAAATGGGTTCATCCGTTTTTATCGGTAAGAGGGCGTGATTTTAAATAAACATACTCTTATGGGATTAACTTTATGATGCGTATTTAATTTAAATTGATGATTAACCTTATATCTTGAAACTATCCGCCCTTGCAGTTAACTAATGTTGGAATAATTTTGCTCATTATATTATGAATTAGAGTTTAATGTCCCTTTTATTGCAATCAATAAGATAAGATCCCCAGATTGATCAAAATGATTAATATTTATTACTAGCCGAGCATTGAAGAAACGAATTTTAAATGGCTAGCTTTGAGTGTTCAGTGGATATTAGTTTTTAAAACACAATGTAAAGCCAAAACGTTTATTAAACACAGTGTTTCAAAAGGTATATTAAAATATAATTAAATATGAAGATCGCGAATATAATATATTGTTAATGGTAACTAATACATATTTGTACAGACTTTTATAATACATTTTGAGAACTTGGTCACTTTATTTTGTGGCCTGTTATGAGTAGAACGGGAATAATGTACGAGTGAGAGGAGAAGAGAAACGCCATTTTGAAATCATTTCTTTAATGCCTGGCTAAAGTTAGAAATACAAAGCGACTGATGCATAAATTAAACAAAAATATAATGGAATTCTAAATGTTAGATGTTATATATTTGTGAAAATATGAAAAATTGTCTAAACCTAAATGTAATTAACAAAGAAAAATCAACAAAAAAATCTTATGTTTGTGTAGATGAATGTAGTACCTCTATACCTATACTTTCGATACTTTGACAAAACCATCCTTTCATTTATTTATACATCACCTAGGTTCTATATGGAAAAAAAAATATTCGTTATTTCTATGTATACGTATATTTACGTGGAATTCGACAGAAAAAAAATCTACTGCTTGTGGCAATTACGAATTGTAATTTTCTTATAGAACCCAGTGTAAAATTAGATTTTATACTAATAACCAATAAGTAAAGCTTTAAAATCTATTATACCTGTGTGCCTACTATGTAAACAATCGTGGTTTTTAGCGCCTGACACCAAGAACGTGCGTCGTAATAGCAACATGCAATGAAATTCATGCAGGCGCTTTCGTCCCTGATAGTGTCATTTTTACGCCCTCTTCCTTGTTTTAAAACTGCTTTTTCTATCATCAAATTTGTATACTGGCAATAAATGTCTTAGTGTTCCAGAACCGCATATATAAAATTAAAAGTTATCAAAGTTTGCCACAATACAAAAACAATTTCTATAAAAAAAAAAACATTTGCTTTTCATGATATTATTGCATTTTTGGTAGAACATCTGAACAGTGCGTAGCTGTTAATTTCTTTGTTTAACATTCTGTAAAACTTGGTTTACCTTACTTTAAATTTTTTATAAAAGGTATAATATTATTTTTAAAAAAATGTATAGCATTACTATTGAATAGGTGTTAATAAGAATATTATATAGCCTAAAACATAAATGTTTCTAAAATCTGAATAAAATTTAAATGCGTTGGATTGTCAGTAAAATTTTTATACTTGTGAAAATCTTGTTGTGAACGGTTCCCTGCTCAACCATGCTCCTTAATAATGGTAAATCTTCAAAATATTATATAGCTTTCTTCTATTATTTTTAAATACTCGTAAAATAAGTTTGATTCATGGTAACACCAAGATTCGTCAAGCTATTGATATAAGTTTTCTATTCCAATATTTTACCTTCCCGTGTTTGTGGATGTTATTAAACGTATGAGGTACAGATCTTCAAATAGTACACAAATAATAAAGTATCTATAACTGTTATTTTGCGTGAGCAAGAATATTTATTGAAATTTTATGTGGTGAATAAAGTTTTGTGTATGATGCAGAATTATCATTTCCCAAAAAAAACTATTAATTAAATTATAATATTATTTATTTATAGCTCATGCATGGCCAAATTCTAACTAAAATAGAATACAATTAAGATATTTACAAAATTGATAGTAAATCGTCTAATCTTTTCCAAGCATATTACCCCCAAACGCTTCACAAATAGGTCACTCTCCGGTGAAGAGTCGAGAAACCCATTAAGCGAGAGTAACCGGAGAATGGGAGCTTGTTGACGATGGACAGTGCGAGCCGAACGCACAACAAAAAGGTTATGTTTCCGACGGCGGTAATAATTGTCCGGAACGTACTGTCTCATGATCTCTCCAAGCAAGTATGCGTTTTGTTTTTCGTTTTTAATTCCACTGAAACCAAATTTGATAACAGCGAAGTTCCAATGAATTATAAACCCTTAAACCCCCGTCAAGAACTTACTAGGGTAGAGGTAAGGAAAAAAAATGTTACCTTCTTTTATACACCCTTTCAATTATTTCCCCATAATACCTAATGGATTTCTAAGTTAAATAACTAATTGTAGATTGAATAACGTTCTAATAATAAATTATAAATACTTTCACAAAAATAACCACAGACACAGTTTAGGGACCTGAAAGTAAAAATATTTAATGTTTACGATATAAACTCAATAAATATTCAAATCATAGATTCAAATTAATAGTCTGTGTAGTTAAAAATATAATCTGTGAAAAGTCCCAAAAGAAAATATTATTGTCAATGCCATTGAGTTTAATTGTCATTTAGTAGACGTCAATGTCAACCGAAATGCCGCCGAGAATGCTGCCAGATATGAATTAATGAAGCGCAGAACATTACATAACCGTGAAACCGAACGCAACACAAGTTCCCCGCGCGGCCACTAGTAGCGCTCGTGTGCCAGTCTTTTCGCAGCAGGCGTGCGGCCGGCTGCTTGTTGCAGTGCGCGGTGCGAACTATCACATACGAGTTCGCGGTCATAGGCTCGAACGAACATCGAAATCGACGGTCAGTGCGGTGACCATGATGATGGACAACGGGGTGATGACTAATCATTATGATGGGGGGTATACGGATGGATATATGGAACAGGAGGAGGAGTGGGAGCGCGAGGGTCTCTTAGACCCGGCATGGGAGAAACAACAGAAAAAGGTCAGTTAATACCAGTCAAATATTTGCAATCACATTACAAAAATATTATAATAAAGAATACTTACAGCGTTATCGCTATCGTGACTCACTTTGATGGTGTTTATGTTTTCCCTTTCCGATTTGCTTATTAAATTTACACCGCAGCACTATTTATTGCAATTCGATACGTGTTTATATTTTGTTACTAGTACCAACATATTTTTTAATGTTATTATTCACTGATATTGTTGAAGAATTTCTAATTTAAAATAAAACGTATCGCAAAGCATTAATTAGGTAAATTAATTAAGCTGAATCTAGATAATAAATCAAATTCTCAAAAAATATATTCTTTTAATTGGTATTACTCAAGAGTAATTAATATTTCGTATGAAATCCCTGAATTTTCATATTGAATTTTGCTCATTTCCCGCCGTAAGTTGAAAGTAGATCGCGGCCGTGGACACTATTAAAAGATTTCTTGAAGCTTTTCGTGCGAGCGAGATAGATGCACACTGTCACGCCACAAGCGGGAGCGGGTCGGAGCGAGAGGAATCGAATTTCCGTTAGTCATGTCCTAAAATGGGTCCGGCGCAGGCGCCGCTGAAAGCGCGGGCGTCCGTCTTTGCGTCATGAAACCCGCATTTCAGGGAAACGTATGGGTCCACCTTGACTACGTAATGTATCCCTTAGGGGGCTATTTATGTTGCTCTTCAGGTCTGTGACGAATACTCTGACGCACCTAGTGAGCTCGAGGAATGTCATTAACGACTTACGAAAGCAATCTCCAGGGCCATTTCATAATATGAATAAGCATTTAGACTATCATCTAAATATATTCAGTTGGCTACAATGCTAGACAATAAAGGTAGATCACGACAATATATTCATGTGTATTGTACGCGCAGCAGTATCCTGCATAATTTTTGCTACCTACCTACCCGCATTCTGTTCTGAATAACATCGCGTAATACGTCCTAACGATAAAAAAACGCAATCATTTTTATGACAGCTATCTAGATGCCATTGCGAGATTACTTGTCTTCCGACAGAACCTCATTAAAGAACAGTTTTCTCATTGATTTCTTATCAACTTCACGTCATGTTTTTGCAAAGCGTAATTACGTTAGTTATTACACGTGAGGTCCTGGGTCTTAAGCGACAGGACAAGTCCAACATAAACAAAGAGGCTGCGACGATCGGTGCATTGGCCGTTCGCGTATGGCGGGTCAATGTCGCGGCCATAACTCGGGATGCCTCTTCGGAAAACTCACCTGACGACTAGTAGGCTTAAGAACATAATCCCCTATGCAATTAAAGTTACTAACATACTGCAATATTAACAAGGAAGTCGTGACACATTCGAATTACCGAATTGTGACTCATTAAACTCTCGGACAACATGAGGTCAAATGATTCTGCGAAAACAAACACGAGCGTACCTTCTAACTAATAAGGTAGGTCAAGCGTCATGCTGAATGTCGATATTGAGAGATTCTATCGTTATCCCACCAGAAAACATACGTGAAAGTGAGGCGAGTTCAAAACTGGTTATAAATTTAAATAAAACTATTGCGCCTCTCTCCAGTGACACACCTATCCAATTAATTTTCAATGCAATTTCAGATGAATCAGCCCACGACTCGCTCAGAATGCTGTTGTTATTCAAGTCACCTTTTGCATATTGTGGGTAGTAATATATAATTCAATTTGTGGACATTTGTCTATAAACTTACTGTACCATACCACCAAGTTATGTGAACTCGTATTACAATGTATCTCCCGATATAGTTTGTAGAAATGACCCATAACTGCTATTATCGGTAAATTGTAATCCGCAGCTAGGACAGTAGGTCTTACTATTGTATATTTATCGAAAAATAATGCGCACTTATGATCATAAGATTCTCACTTAGATTTTCAAGCGTAACTTCAAAAGATTTCAGTATCCACGTGTACAAAACATTCTTAACTTGCGGCATATAGTTCGTTTATAGGACCGAGGACTGACTAACTGTAGTTACAAATAATAAGGCAATCCAATTAAAACGGTCGAACCGTCTAAGGTCAGAGCAATGCAAGAAATTCTAGTTGACTCCTGTCGACCTAGAAATTGATACCCCGTTGAAGTAAGTTGGAGAAGAAATGTAATAACGGTATCTGATATACGATGCCAACAGGTAGCCATAACATTGCAACTTGTTATGTTGCCAGCATTTATTTACCCCTTACGTCTCTGTGCTTAAAATATTTATTGCTAATAATCAATTTAGAACTAACACTGTTAGAAAATCTAAATTTAAAAAAAAAATTGGCAACAAAATAAACTTATAATATTGTATATTTTTTTATTTACAATATTTTACAATTATTCTATTAGTCTATTGAAATATGGCAAATATTGATTACCGCGAATTTGGTATTTGAAATATTCCAATGAATTTTTACAAAAAGCTCTCCGGCGTGACAGTTATGACTATAACTAACTGTTTTCGAATCTTTTATTTATTTACAAAAAAATATCTACTTTTAATATTAAGTATCAAGATGATTCCTGTAATACTATAACAGTGTTCCCATAACCAACGACTAATTTAGCTGCAAACACGACCTTTCTTCCTGCACAGACTAAACAGTAAATAAATTTATGTTATACCTTAACTATAACACAATCAAAATTAATAAATAGATTATAATAATAATATAGATTTTGTATAATCCGAGCGAAGACGCTCTTCGAAGGGAATTCAATTTAAACAAAAAAACAATTCCAAAGGTATGTCAATCGTTACAGGTCATAAATTTAATCTCGACTTGCATTTTTGCTGCTACTTAATGGAAGAGTTATTACTTTGGCATTTCTTTTTATTTGGTATTTGGGGTCATTGGCAGCGATGCATTTTATTTCAAATTATATTGTAAACATCGTCAATGTGAAGCATAAAATTACACTCTCATATATAAAAGTAAAACATTTAATTGAAACAGTTTCACAAAAATTCGAATGAGTTTTTGTGAAAAAGAAGTGAATTTTAAAACGTTACGAACATACCATACGCTAGCACTTATCCATTCGTACCATTTTGAGGTTTTGAGGACATAGACTGTTTAATAGTGTTATCCATCAAAATTTAATTCTGTTAACACAACACAACACACTAGCCCAAAACGGAATATACAATTAAACACATTTGAATTTGTCATCATAAAGAAAAATACTATAAAGATTTATGAGAAGTTATTACTTAGTTATGAGAAGAAATTTATTTTACTCACCTTACTAAATAATAATAATATCAATACAAGACGTTTAATAATTGTTCAATTAATTTATATGTATTATGGAAAGTTCTTCCGTCTCTTACTTGGCATAGAACTCAGACCAAATAACTTACACTATCAAACAGCAGTTCGGTTTCCCAATGCGATACATACACCTTAATGTCGGTTACGTAATATTTGACTTGGCTATTTTTTCCATCGCGTTCCCTAGTTTTTTGGCACACTTCCAAAATTCATATCACTGATTCCGCTGTGTCGGAACAGACAACTTTGATGAACAGACCCAAATTTTACATTTAAATTAACAAATGAAACAGTTCGAAAGTTAAAAACTTGAAACAATCTCAACTATCGAACTTCGTCTAAGTAAAATAGCATTTTAATGAAGCCTATTAACGCACTTCAGTCTATTTATAATCTAATTATTTGATAATTATAAATCCTAATGACTGGATGATATTTTGTACAGACACTTCATGCGAAATCGTGAGACCTATTTTTAACCTATTAATAGTTGTACTAACAATAAAATTGTATTGTATGACACTCTTTATGTTACGTATAATATGAAATAACAAACGAGGTTCCGTTATTCGCAAAGTGAGACAAAACACCAGCGGTAGTGTGTCCCACCCACATGTCAACAAAGTTATTGAACCACGCGACCGATAACAATTCATTTTAAACCTTTAAGACTACTTTAAAAAGACGAACTACGCCATAACAACGGGGCTATAAATAATCGTAGGCTTCCCAGCCTAAGTAATTTTTTTTATTACATATTAACAACGACCACTATTTAAGCTTTGACTTGTAAGCTATCGCGGAATATGCTTAGAGGTGTATTGTGGAGGCGCTTAATCACCTGTATGCACGCCTGTATGAATACGCCTAACATACACACATATATAATGTATATTGGCTGTATTACGAAATAAATAAATTAAAGGTTTTTGAGACGTTAAAAATATTGACCAAGTGCAAGTTGCGACATATTGTCAATGTCCGACCTTGAACAATGAACTGCTAGACACGAATCAACATTAACCTAATGGTATTAACTTTCTAAACGTGCTTTATCTGAGTCTAGTTCCGGTTGTCATATTTGTGACTCAAAAAAGAATTCAATAATACTTTGAACGTGCTGTAAATATCTAATATTTTATAAGATAAAATTGTAGGCGATTATTTATTTAGGCGCTAATGTACTTTCACAAAATAATTTCTTAAAATAGAAAAAAAATTGTTCTCAGATTATTCACCGGATTCTGTGAAAGTATTTCCGAGACAATTGACCGGATTCTAAGTTTCTTTAATTAGATAATATTAAATTCTAATTTCACGATATCCGTAGTTTTAAAATTAATTAAGTAGATTTGTTGTTGCCACAGATTTTTGTATATAGACATATTTGTCTTCCACAATCGAATGTCTTGAATTATTAAAATATTTTTGCAATTTACCTACCAAAACCTACCTATTCCTACGCAAGCACTTGGCAACTCCGGGGACACTTCATGCACCGCATGTATCCTTCCTTATCTTTACGATAACATTATATATACCTTAGAAAGGTATATATAATGTATGCATTCATATGTTATAAAGAACCTTTTTAGAGAAATTAGTTCACAACTGCCCTCTGATTTATAATTAAAAATTAATATTATGGTTTCACCGTCCGACAAGGCAGAATACAAAATACCATCCGTATCACGTCCGTCGTTCAACAATTGAGCGTTTCTTAGGGCAGTTTTAGCATCTTTCGAGAAAAGAGTATACACGTTCTTAAAAGGCCGACAACGAACTCGCTAGCCCCCTGGCATTAATTAAGTCCAGGGGCGACGGTATCACTTAACATCAGGTGAGTGTTGCCTTCTGTTACATTTTAAAAATTACAGGTTTTATTTACGTTTATTTATTGACTACCACACTCTTCATAGAAAACTTTAGTTAAACTTTAATTAAAAAGGAATTGTAACAAAGAACCTCCAGTTTAATAATTTAGACATTAATTTTATAACACATTATTTTCCTAATCACCTGTTTTCAAACACAGTTTCATTGCCATACTAAATTTACGTAGAATGCAATTGAAAGTCATATAAACATTCAAATAATATTTCATTTAAATTTGCTCACAATCTTTTTATTATACAACTACAATTTTAATAGGTACCTAATTGCAACTGAACAGTGTTGGCCTAGTGGCTTCAGCGTGCGGCTCTCATCCCTGAGGATCAATCCTCGGCACCAATGAACTTTCTACGTGCGCATTTAACATTCGCTCAAACGATGAAGGGTGTTCCTTCGTGAGGTAACCCTGCTTGCCTTATACCCAAAAAGTCGACGGCGTGTGTCAGGCATAGGAAGCTTATCACCTGCTTGCCTATTAGATTGACAAATTATCATGAAAAAGATACACAAATGTAAGGCCCAGATCTCAAAAGGTACCGCCACTGATTAATTTATTTCATTAGACTGAAACCGGACCTATTTACTAGGAATTTAATGTAATTTTCCACGAAGCTCGTACAATATAGCATGGTCATGACTATGATCATATGCACTGTGCATAGATCCTTTTACACAACGCTATCAACCGCACTCCATTCATAGTTGAGTATGCGTTATTTAATCTCTATATAAACATAGTATCACGATTACATTAACCGGCAATTCGTGTGAGTTTCATTTGCAGTAAAATTTCTGAATGATTTTTGTTTATATAAATCTAAAGATATTTATTTCCAACACACCGTTATAAACAGTTTTATAGTTACATATATGTAAAGTTGTTACATCCAATTTTATACAAATTATTAACTGAGATGGAATGATTTCATTTTTATTATCCTTTTAGACACTTATCATGTCATTTCAGCATGTTAACGTCCACTGCTGGACATAGACCTCTCCCCTAAATTCCCAGAACAACCGCGCTTTGCATCCAACGCCTTCCCTCTAACCTTAGTCCACCCAGTGTCCCACTACCAACGTTACCCCGACTGGTACTCAGTACTGGTTCTTCGGGCAATGTATTCGTACCATCTGAAAGATTAAATTGATTAATTTTATGTTTTTTTTGCTATATACACATACACCACATGCTTATGTGTTTGATACTTTGACCAAGCAAGTCTCGCCATCTTTTCTATGTCTGTCGTTATATTCTAGACCCACGTAAAAAATGTCAGTTACAGAGATCATTCCGCGTCAATGACGGACCTAGTAACATTGCCAAATATCTATTTCTGCGCCACACCCACGCAAATTACTTACACTCACTCGCTAGTATAATTAGAAAATTGTTTATCACACATTTATATTTAACGTTTATAATATCGACCAATAATTGGGGACAAAATCCAAAGTTCAGCCATTAACAAATACCTTCCGCTGTCTGTCAACTCGGTTACCAATTTTACGGGCACAAATGACTTAAGGAAATATGCAATAATCAAAAGAATCCTTATGGGATGAACCTCAGATGTACGCAGATAGATTATAAAATGTTTTATAACTTCTATGCAAATTCAGATATGATAGAAAATAAGTGTCAATTGTACACAGCCAGGATTGGGTTTTAAGCAGGTGAAAACTTGTAAAAAAACATACTTAAAAGTAGAATAAAATCATATTTTATTTTATACTTAGAGCAAATGTAATACTATGTCCATTTCAAAATTTTACCAAATATGTAATTTAACTCATTAGCTATGTATATTTCCTTAAAGTAACATTATCTTGGTTAAAAAAATAATTAATCGGTGGTCTGCAATCTTTTTAGTTCTGGGCCTCAGATGTCTGTTTTTGGATCATTTGTCAGTAGGTGATCAGCCCCCTTGTGCCTGACACGCCGTCGACTTGTTGGATCTAAGGCAAGCCGGTTTCCCCACGATGGTTTTCCTTCACCCGTCTAGCAAATGTTTAATACGCACATAGATAGTTATTTGGCGTACAGCAGGGGATCGATCCTCAGGGGGTGAGTTTCACGCTGAAGCCGATAGACCAACAATGCTCTGGTATCTTGATTAATCTTTTAATATTCTACTTTACTTATAAAATTAGTTTAACAAATGTTTATTGACAACAATATTTAAGGTAAGAAGAACTAACTAAAATATTTCAACACAAAAATACACAGTATTAACAATATTCTTAACCTGGATGATATATTCAAAGGCATTGCGAGAAAAACGACGCGATGTATCTGGCAGTAGTGTCATTCGACAACAGGAAGTTTAAATATAGCAAATTATATAACTTAACATTTAGTCTGATACCAATTATACTTACAACTAAATTACTGAGCTAATTATTGTATAGAAAATCCAATGAAGCCGAACAATTAAAAATTTATCGTTCGGCCTGTATTACTCTAAATCGTAATTTATCAAGGCCAAGGTGACAAAACTACATTTATCGTTGCATTATCTAGCGCTATCCTTATCACACATGCGATTATCTGAGATAAATCCAGCTGGCGACTGACGAGGGGAGTTCATTGTTAGCGCTCCCCATTTCATGCAATTATGGGGGCAGCACACCTTTAGATCTACCAAATGTGTATTTAAGCGCAAATAATCAAAATAAATCTCAAAAAAGATCTGTCTTTTGTATCTAACCAACGATCTATATGTATAAATATTTTTTTTTTTATATTTAACCAACCATCAATTAACAAAGTGGATATTATATGACGGAGTATAATTGTTTAATTTGTTAAGTATTTATTGTGTGTAGTAATGAAAGTAGCGTAAAATATGAATATGCAATACAATTAAACAAAATCAGATTTTTTACTGCATTATCACGATCGTTTTATACACGTTATAAATTTTTATTTGCCATCGTGGCCTCTTAAACTTTCAATGTGTGTCAGGCACGCCCTTAACTTGAGGTACCGTAAGGAAAGGTTTAAGTGATCAATTTTGTATCTCAATAGCTATTAATGAGTGATAAATATGGTTTTTAATCACTATAAAAACAACTTAAAATCAGTATTTAGAGATTCGACCTTCTGTGCCACTCTGCCATGTACCACCTGCTGCCCCCTTATTTGGTCTTTTCTACCTAGATTGTCTTTCTTTTTTTCATTTATTGTAGCTTGGGGACAAGTTTAGTAACCTCTTGCTCATACAACATACATACTACTTTTAAAAAAAATTACAAACCATGAAAAAGAACGTATGAACAATGATACAAATAAATACATATATTTATTTAACACTTGCAAAAATCACCGCAATTAGGAAAATTAAGACATAAGGAGGAAGGGTGTCTACGATCGATCTCTTCTGTGTAGGAAAAATAAAATTAAATAAGGCAAGCAGATATTTACTTCCAAGTATTATAGGTAGTTTTTGCGTTCTAAATGATGTCAACACAACAACCATTGATTGAATTAACAAATGTCGAAACTAAATTAGCAGTTTGCAATCAGTTGCGATTTTCACTCTAGTGCTTGATTAAAATAAATCGCTTATAATAAAAATAATTAAGCTTAATTAATATACATAAACGTATTATTAGTGTTATTATATACTTTTATTTACATTAAACTTAAAAACATCTTACTATTTGCATTCATAAACAACCTAGCATTTTTTATGACAGAACCACAGATAGCACAACTAATTAGCAGTTACCATTGTAGTGTCATTTGTAAGAACAGCCTTTGTAAACAGTTTGGCGTGGGACGCTTCCGCTCCCGATGTGTACTTTAATAAATGTAGACTCTAGACTGTTATAAATTACTAATAAGACTTATGACTTATGACTTATTACAAAATCGTATTTTGAAACCAACTATCAAAATCTGTCATGCCTGTACTACGTAACAATAATAACGTATAAATAGAATAAAAATATACATAATCCCATATTTCAAATGTCATTCACCGGCACAGGACGCGTCATTTCCGTTTTATTTGCAGTTTTAAATACAATATAAATGAGTAAGACTAATTCCACCTTCAATATATATAGATGTTATATAAAAAAGCGCTAAGTGTCCCTGTATGTCGTGCGTATGGTATTTTAACATAAGGAAAACATAGTCTTTAGTGGTTTAAACATAGCAACATACAGAAGAAAATTTATGTGAAGAACGAACATACAAACTTAGCGAGATTTTAAATGCTTGAGTGCAAACAACAGTGGACTGTTCTTTGGGGCTACCAAATTTAAATGTGTAACGTGTTACCAATCTACAAAAAAACAACCTTCTTCGGTGTGGGCCTCAGATTTATGTATGTTTTAATAGGCAAGTAGGCGATCAGCCTCCTGTGCCTGACAAACGTCGTCAACTTTATGGGTCTATGGAAAGCCGGTTTCCTTACGATGTTTTCATTTACCCCTCGATCGAATGTTAAATGCATCCATTAATGTACTGCCGGGGATCGAACCTATAACGATGAGAGTCACAAGCTCAGGGCAACTAAGCCAACACTACTCGCCGTTACTTATCTACATGACCGGAAAACCAAGAATGTATGAACATTGTTATAATCTGTAACAAACACATTTTATTTTAATCCTTATCTAAACACTATAAATCGGTCATTTGCTGATATGTTACACAAATATTTATCCCGGGATTATTTAGATATTTCTTAGATTACAACACTCGCACAATAGATTATTTTGAATTTAATGGCCGCCTTCCAAATGGTTATCAGTTGAGTGGGTGTTGTGATTTTGGCTGAAACAGCTGTTTATTTTGTACAAAGTACTTTGGTTCAACTGTAATTAGCGACAAATGACCTAGTGTGAATCGTAAATAGTAACGAGTTAACTGCTGGGAATTTTAAAAGATTCGGCTGTCAAATTTTAAGGTCATTGTGACGATTTAAAAGTTTATTTATATAATTAGCAACCATTTGATATACATGTTCGGCCTTATTATGTTACAATAATCTTAATCGTAATAATAATAATGATTAAAAATTTACAAGTAAAACGATTGGTCCCTGTGGCAGTGTACCTTTAATGCTGGCGGCATTTTCTCGCTTTTCAATCAAAATACATATTAATAAGAATATATTTTCCCCAAGTTCTTTTTTTTAGTAACAAGGTAATATTAGCAATAATATAAGTTTTGTTACCCAGCCCGACCCAGTCAAGCCCGAACCAGTCAAGAGATGAGAACAGATTATAGATATTTTATAATCTGTGCACCATTTTTGTTGTCTTTATACTTTAGTAGATAATCTGTGCAAAATAAACATCGAAAGGTCTTCGACCTCACACCATATTCTCATGAAACTGCACATGGTACTTCATCCATTCAAAACCTAGTATGGAGATATGACGCAGCAGATCTTCAAAGCTTTTGGACGTTCTTACTAACAATGCTAGTACTACTCACATCCTTTCTCTACTCACACGGTAATTACTGTAGACATACTGTTATCAATATTTTTATTTATTCACATTATTAAAAGAAAAGTTTTTGGTTTGCATAGGATTTACATTTGTCTATGATTGACTTCTATTTTCATAATGTTTCATTGTATATTTTTATACTATAAAGTTAAAAAAACTATAGAAAACACTTAAACTTTTCCTAGGATATCAGATTCAGATTTATGTCAATTGTCATTGTTTTAATTTTTAAAGAAATAAATCAAGTTTTTGAAACAGAAATGTTTCGGAATCTACTGTAATTTTTAGCTGCAATATTACTTCAATCTAGACGCACAGCCTATTGTTCGGTTCTCCATGGGCGTTGTTTGGCCTTATTCGGATTTAAACCACTGCCGCAATCCTTTTATGAAAAGATAACCCATATTTGTATTAAAATATTGTGATATAATCTGCCTTGCCTATTGCCAAGTTCCCAAAACCATTTGTATACCCGCGAAATCGTTATAAACCTATGTTTATATGTATATTTTAAAGTAATCGTTTGTATTATTTATATATAGATATATTATGTTTTTTAATATTGTTGAACCCAAAGGACACTCACCTGGTTAAAATCACTTTAAAATGCATAGAAAGAATTTGTTTTTTATGTACGGTAATTATATTTTTACCAATGTGTTCTTACCGGCTAAAAGACATCCATGCACATGTAATAAAAAAAACAATGTGGTTTTACATCTTTGTCGAAGATTAGTCTAGTTTAGTATCAATGTAAATGCTTCATCATAGACAGAAACGAACACGGCTATTGATTTGTCATTGTTGCATTCGGAGCGGAACATGCCTTTGACCCCACTATTCTAATAAATCTATTTCGGAATTAGGTGGCAAGTAAATGACGGTTAGTTACTACTAAACTCCACAAGAAACTAAATCTTGACAAAACTGTTAATTTACGCACCAATTGAAATAATTTTTCTGTAGAAAATATATATTTATCTCATAAATTAAAATACATTAATCGACCATGTTATATACAAGAATTCAGATTTGTTTATATCTTAACTCGTACTCCAATCCCTGTAGAAAATATTTGCAAGTTTGTTAGTGATTATATAGTCTGTGTTCTGTCGAGTTTTGACTTAAACTAATCTGACTTATAGGTGTAACTTTCCCGCCAAATAAGTATGTAATGTCAAGACGCGCAATTTTGGATACGCAAAATCAGGCGGAGTATGAGTATAGTCTTTAATATGTATCTATGACAAAATCAAACCAATTGTATTGTTACGTTATGTAGATATAATTGACAAATGATATTTGAAAGAATTCAAACATCTTATTTCGAGTAAGGTTTCTTCACCTTGACTGTAAAAATACTTCTGAGAAAAATATTATTGAGAAGGTCAAATGACATTGGATTGTTTCAACAGTTTTTCAGTTAACATCAACAATACTAATAGATTTACATAATTCAGTGTTAACGTTCTATTTTATAGAAATAGAAAATAATTATTAATTTACGAATAACACTTAGGAAATACTTAAGTAAATTATACATATTTAAATGTAATTTTAATGCTATAGATTATTAAGATTAAAATGAGCAGTGTTGGCCTAGTGTCGTGCGCCTCTCAACCCTGCGATAGTACGTTTGAATCACATCTATGGACTAAAACTCTTTTTCTTCTAAATATTAATTCATCATTATCATCATTCATCAGAAACTGGCTTGCCTTAAAAATTACAGCGTGTGTCACAGAAGTACTACTTGCCATTTAAAATAAATTATCACAGATATTTAAACGCTTATTTATTTTATTATAAATAATCTATAGTAATATACAAGTCTGACAGTGTTATTTGATTGTCAGAACTAAATAAGAGCGTACCAATACAAATGCAGACAAATCACTCGCAGGTCCTTACTTAACATAAGCTCACCTTCCCTTCTTCCCTGTTCTAATAAGACTTTGGAAAATAGTAGAACGTTTTTAACAGTTAGTTCTATATAACTAAGTTGTTAAGGCACGTGATTCCGATTCTGGGTTCGATTTTCATTGAAACTAATTATTCCAAGTGATGTTTTTGTTAAACAACCAAACGGACTTATTTTCCATCCGAGGTGGTTGCGTTATTTCAAATACACATAAATCTATAGTTAAAAAAGTGTGAGAGTCATACTTTCCATAAAGATTGATTCACACGGTTTATCGATAGTGAATACAATTGATTTTCACCTGCCATTTCTTATAATGTTATTTACTGGAAACTATTGTTTTGAAGTTTATGTTTCCTCTCTCTACATTGTACTGAATGGTCTAGCATAAAATTAATATTTGTTTATATTAAAATAAAAATCAAATTGACACGAAGCGATGTCATGCGTATGAAGGCAGTTTTGGATTTCTTTCTATTTCTGTGCTAAAACACTTACAGTGAAGGAAATCATCGTAATTGAACTGATGAGACTTAGCAGTTAACACTAAGTATGAAGGCTATGGATTTTTGACGGATGGCTATTTCGGCATAAGTCTCGACTGAATCTTATACAATACAAATATCGTTAAATGAAAACATGTAAACCCATTATAAATTTATTTTTACCGTAAACTACATAATACATACGTTTTCTATATATGATATTTTGGTGTCAATACTCTTTCTCACCATCACACAACGCAGTCGAATTAGGTAATCCTTAGTAAAATGTATATAGTGGGGAATATTCCCTTGGAAACAGTACGGAACAGAACGGATTCGTGGCCAAACAAATTTAAGTATATAAAAGCCAAAGGTGGCAATTTCAACTAACATATTTTCTTATTTTTTGCTGAGACTTTATTAAATATGAAGGTTTAAATTTTAATAATACATTTCTGCAAATAAATGCATTTTCATTTGTAAGAAAACTTATGGCTTAGATACATTACGTGTTCCATCTTTGACTAATTTTTAATTAATAGTAAACAAATTTAGTTTTTTTTTTAATTGATTTCAACACGAGTCCAAGGTGCATGTTAAGGAATTAGTGATTCTATGTTTAGTATAATTATTTGTTGTTATATATAGGTATAGTTACGAAATAAATCAATAAATACCAACATAGTAATAAGAACTCCTTATTTAGTGTAGTTACGTGGGAAATATTTATAACATCTCAATCATGCCTCATTTCCTGAATATTTACACTGGAACGTTGCGAGAACTTTTGTGCTTTAGATATTTTTAGTTTTTACTGGTAAGCGAAGTAGGTTTATTGCGTATGCGCGTTATCGATCTGATCTGAGACTGTATTTTAATCTCCTTCCTTAGTTGAGACAAATTCAAATTACGATAGTTGTCTGGTTGACTGTATTTTTTTATTATTTTATATTTTATAGAATCTATAGATTTTTCTTAATCAATCATTCAGACATTTTAGGCGTTTAAGTCAAATAGTGACGTCTGGTGAAGCAAAAAAAGACAGTTGTATATATATAAAATAAATAAAATTTTCTTCAATATTTTTAACAAATCTTTTCATGGTTTTTGATGTTCCACTAAGTGGTTACAGATATTTTATGGAAATAGGAATGGTTTTATTCTACATATATATTTTTAATATCTCTGAAATGTCGCTCTTATTTATTATTATACATAGATAAAGAAGATACACAATATTCGCTATGTAATACCTATAGATAGAAATTGGTACAATTTTTAAATACATGTAAAACTTGTTCTAGAAGTATCTGTGTTGTACGGATGTTTCAGTAACATACTCATAACCTTCAATAGTTGAAAATATCCCAGACCACGGATTTTCTCGCCCACACGACAAATTATTACTATCATGACGAAAATACGTATACTTCATATTATTTTTAGGCAATCGCTAAGATCTAACAAGTTTTATGTGTTTCAAAAAACACCATTAGTTTCTTATAACATTTTAGATGTGGAAAAGTGAATATAAAAATTATTGTGCCTTTTTCGTGCCTATTCTAGCTTGGCCTTTGCATTTTACGTCTCACATTAACCATAAACCAACTAAACTAAACTATATCACACTATTTAACTAGGTATACAAATGAGAGCTTAAAGTAGTGTTATAAGATTGATTTAATTAAGAGAGGGTTTTAAATTAGGTAATTTATATTAATTCTGATATTTATAGTGCAATTCAACAATGTATTCCAATCAAGAGTTAGATATATGTATTGAATTAGATATTAACGTATAAAATTCTTATTTCAGGTATTAAGGAGATACTAAACTTCGACACAGAGCACAATTTGTGAGTAACCTGGTCTTACACGTTATCACTATATCTGTAGTGAAACATCAGGGTTGTTGCCATGGTTACCATGTTATTTCCATATAAAAAGAACCACAATCTTTTTGACCTACGTTTATAAGGCAGCATACTTTTAATGTCTGTTATTTTCACTAAGGAATATTTAATTTAATATAAATCCCTAGTGTAACATTATATAGTTACGAATAATTTTGAAACTGGTCCGACATTTTTACGACAGACAGACGAGTAGAAATTAAAAAATACAAATATTTACAAGGCCGCTATTTACTTTTACAATCTTATCAAAATCATGGGTCATTAACCTTTGCGCGCCTTTTACGTTCATTCAACGTGAGATTACTTCAAAATAAACAGAAGTACAGCTCTCAATTAAAGAGCGTAAAGAACTACGAGAAAGAAGGACGAGCAGAACAAACGTGACTCTTTTTAATCACACAGTTATTGCTCCAAACATTCCTCCTTTCATATTGAACCTGAAACTATTGACAAAGCAATGTATGCACTTTTTTATTATTTTTAGAGTTGATACTGACCGACTTGGCTATAAACCAAAGTGAAACACCTTCACAGGTGTTGTCATTTATTAGCAGACACATTAACCTAAATTAATTAATTGTTAACATCCGAACGCACTGTTGCTAGGTATTGCCAGTTCAAGAAATAAGTAACGAATATCAGAAAGTAATTCGTTATTTAGTTAATGTATTTTTAATATAAAGTTTTTACAATATGTCTATATATAAATGGCCAATAAAAATAGATATTTTGTCAGGTAGCGCGTTTGTACATGTAGTACGTGTATAACATGTATATCAATTTTTTTATCAATGGTCTAAACACAGATAACACTATCCAACTCGACGTCCGTCGATCTACAACTGAGGGTTTTTTTAAGGCAGTTTTAGCCGCACCACCACTATATAGAACCAGCTTCCCACTGAAGTATTTCCGAACCAATTTGACTTAGGCTCCCTCAAAAAGCATACCAATTCTTAAAACACCGGCGACGCACTTGCGATCCCTCTGTCACTGAGAGTGTCCATGGGCGGTGATTTCACTATACCAGGTGAGGCTCCTGCCCATTTGCCCTCTGGTCTATAAAAAAATCTTTGCTATTCACGGTTCAACGAAACGCGCATCGTATCGTCTTTTGTTTTGAATTCTCAGCACCAGCTTAATTGCAATAATGAGATTTTATATTAATTTCATGAATACTTTATTATATATACTATTTCATCAACATGTGAACTAACCATGCCCTTTCATTTAGACTTAGTATTTTATGTTGAAATAAGTTTTATTATAACGTGATAGTTAGTATATTAGTAATTTAGTGTGTAATGCAAATGTACAAATCCTCATTAATTATCACTTAAAATGTTGAAATATTAATAAAGAAATCGGCCCTATTGCAAATATACATTTGTTATAGACACAAAAGATCTATAAAAAATTTAAAACCCAAATCTGATAGAACCTTAATTAGGCGTATATTATACTGTATTTTGTTATGTATGGATAATTTAAACTAGTATATCTTGCTCGTCGAAACATCACATATATTTTTCTACAAGTCGTACTTAAATAAATAGGCGTTTCGCATTGATTTTCTTCGGTTGGAGTCTTATGCGTTATTAAAAAAAAAACAGAATGTTTATGTTGTTTTTACAACTGTACTTCCGGTGTATAAAATATATAATTGTTGTCTATTGATCGTGTCCTGTGGTATAGTGGTTCTATGTAGGAATACTGTATCTCTAAGCACATAAGTGTTTATGTTTGAGGTGTGAATTGCAGCCTTGGCAGATGTTTTTAATGTAATAGGAGGCAAACGGGCAGGAGGCTCACCTGTTATTGAGTGGTACTGCCGCCCATGGACCCATAAGAAGAATAAATCAGAAGAAGAATAAATAAATAAATCATAAAATAAAATCTTTCAATCATTTTGTTTCTACACCCATAGTACATCTTTAACACGATTCAATATCGAATTTATAACAGCCATTGTGACTTGTAGAACGTTGTAATGTAATTTAAAACACCCCTTATAAAATATTCACAATATTAAATCGAAGCAACGGAGAGCTAATAGACATTTATGAGTCAATTTAAACGGTGAACGAGTTATTGAGCCGAGAGGTAACAAAGCACGTGACAGAACAAAGAGTGATTATTTTGATCGATTATGACTACCGTGGGCACAGTACAATACGCCTACAACTTCGACCGGCGTATTTTACCAGTCAATGTACACTGTTAAGTCATTCACAGTTCTCCTTCGAAAGACTCGGCGAATACTCTATAGCTGACTACAGTTGGTGTAAGACATTTGTCGAATTGTAAAACGTAAAACAAATGTTGTAAAGAACGGTTTTTTTTAAATTGTATTTCGGTCAAATTTACGTCTTTATATTAGGAGTGGTAAGATTTTTATGGAAGAGCTGGCAACCCTGACACATGTATTTACTTAAAAGTGTCTCCGATTCTAATTTTAATGCATAGATATGAACTTCTTTTTAAAGAATATGGGGCATGAGGAATTAACGAATCACGTAATTGTGTAAATAATGTAATAAATTCGTGTACATACAAAATTTGAGGTACTTGCGTAAGCTAAATACAATATAATGCTATTATAATTAACTATCTTCTTTCTCCAAAGAGTTAATATATATAATAGTTAATACAGTTCGACAGAAAGGGACGAATGATTGTAATTGAACTGCATAATATAGCATATAAACACAAATATAATCGTAACTGTCAAAAATACCTTTTTGCCACTTTTAATGGTGATACGATAATTTAACTGGTATTATAAAACTTTTGTAAATTTACATAAATATTAACTATGTGCCATAATTCATAAAGTTCATATTACATAAGTTTCATATTTTATAGGTATTCAAGAATAATTTATCATCTTTCTAAAATTAATTTTCTCTTTTAAATAATTCAACAGATGTTTTCCGAATTTATATAACTCATGACTGATGATGGGAGCAATTAATATAATATTTAAAAAACTTTGCTTTCTAAACAACTTTCAAAATTTAACTTCAAATCCGTAAATACATCTAAGATAAACTCTTGCCAAAAGCAATAACGTACCAGTGTCACGCTTGACTTCTTTAGAATTATTTCTAGTTCATAAATTAGTCGCCGGTATAAATAATAGTTAATCGTCATTCTGACAGTTCACAGTCATAAAGGCCGTGTTCTAAATTCAAATTGATACAGATAAAAAATTCGATTGACCTTGTAAACATAAACGCCCTAAATCATACCACAGAACATCACATTGTTTATCAACTCTCTTTAACCTAACTTCGTTTATCGATTTCTTTCGATTTTGGTTTGGAAAAATCTGCGACATAATACGCAAATTTATGTGTTTGTTAAAACGACCATATGCGCGCTAGTTTTGTCAAACTTAGAAAGTGTTATAAAAATACAGTGTTTGTTGACACTGTCTATATTAATATGTAAATTCTCGAACGTTTTGATAAGAGAAAAGTGGATTAATATGACGTCAAAAATTCAGCTCAGCCGCTTGGTTTTCATGCAATAACAAGAAAGATATTCAGTTTTTACTACATTATCTCAGTTTAAATGAATGCTAATTCAGGATATAACATTATTTCGACATGTGATGCCACCATTGATTTAAAACGCTTTTAAACTTGGAATATAATAGAGTATCTGGCACCTGCAAATATAATTTTAGAAGTGACCGTGCAGATATATCCACATTCTAGGTCACCTGTCGGGGACTAACTTCCTACGAGGTCGAGTTTACACTAAGGTTAATTTGTTACTTCTCTATCTCTAAAAATATTGAAACTAGTTCGCGTGTCACATTTCGTTTTGTGTTTATTTCAACCGGTTCTACTAGTACAAGAAAGTTGTCGTATGCAAATTCGTTTAAAAATACAGTCTTGCTAAGTTACTTTATAAGTTTTTGATGCCTCGCTTGAGTTTATGGATTTTATGGCAGTTAATTAAAAAATTGTCCGACTGGTCGTTATAAACTCTTGTTGCCTAGTAAATGAGATTGCTTTTAAATAAGCCTCGCAATTTTGTATATTAATTTATATTATGTCATACTGTAAATCACAGATCTATTAAATCCACCTCATCGGCCCATTTGTCCCTCCTTTTAGAAGACCGCATTTTGGCCAAAACTCACACTCCAGATTGAGCATTTGGATTACGAGCTAGGTTAATATCCAGTTGCACTCCCCTATATAACATTTTGAAATAAAATTTCCTTTATTTTTATAATAAAAATTATATCTCTTCGTGTTTGTCGTTTGAATATAAGTGCTTGTCACATTAACCATTGTATTTTATTTGTCTTGTTCCAATGTATGAGTGTGCCGAGCGTTGGCAAGCTATTATAAATACATAAATTCTAGAAACCCGATTTAAGTTTTAAATAACTCCTAAATTTACGTCAGGTATGATCCACGTAAAACGCCACGATGATGAGTCATGACAAACTGTATCAGAATGCAGTCCGGTCACTTATGCATCGAAATGTCGACAGACACAATCACTAATATCACGTATCACCTGATTTATGCCCAGACCAAATGTGTCCTAGGTTTGTTAATTTGATTTAATTATAAACACAAAGTGATTAGTGAGTTTTGCGTTCGATACCCGGTCTGAGCAAATTATTAGAAAATTTTGTTCTCCGCCTATAATGTCGCGAAAACACGTATGGCAGATATGGTGAAACTTTATGGCAATTGTACTGCCTCAGAAATTACATTATTGTATCATAGAAGTATATTGAAAACAAAAGGTAACTGCGATCTTTTGGTCAGTATAAAGTTGAATGCCCTTTAAGAGGCTTGAGCAGTCTATTATATATATTAAAACTATGTATAAATTATTCAATTCGACGTAAGTAAATTATTTAATGCTTATTGAATGACACGACTGGTCTCGCATTTTGTGAAATAAGCACACTTATATTCATTCATTTCAATGGATTCCTGGAATAAAAACCACAGTGTACGTATTTGCTTTGACAAATCCTATTAAGTTACTCGTAAAAGCGGAGTGATTAACATTATTCCACTGTATTAATCTGTATTAGACTATTAGTGATATAACATTAGAATAAATACGAGTTCACAATTAACGATTCAAATACAAACACATTAGAAATGAATTCTATAAATGTATTTTTAAATTCCTGTTTAAATGTATTAGAAACATAATTTAGCGTTTGTTGGTTGAAGTTACGAGACCTTGCGCTATAATTAAAAGCGAAAGTATGAGGAAAAGTTAGCAATAAATATTAAAGATTCTATCGGTGTCATTGGCAATAAATTACTTCTGTTACTCATTGATATTAATTGTCTATGATTTTGTGATTGATAACTCTATTTATTACATTTGGAAATGAAAATATTTAGTACAATATTGATATAGCCGAAAATAATGTTATTAGCAATTCAGTGCGTTTGTTAAAAGAATTTAAAAAGTGGCATGTATACTTTATCCCATTAGGTCTTATATTTTTTTTAATGTGGACTTCTGCTCCTACCAATTAGTCCTCACATGTAGCTTAAACCTGTAGGCAACCACTAAGGCAAGGTTAGATGATAAAACAAACGGGCAGATGTGCTATTTACAGTACTAGAAACCGAGTCTAGCGATTACAAATGAATGCGCCATAAAACGTGAACTAACAATAACAGAATGCAAAGACGTAACAATTACTTTAATTACACCCGCAATCTATTGTAGCCTTGTAATTGCTGACCAGTGCTTTCATATCGCAAAAGTCTTGCGGTAGATTCTAGAAAAAGACTGTACATCGTAGCAGTTTGTAAGCTTAGATCTTTCACTACACAAAGGCTTTATTTCAATAATAATCTTTATAAAGATACATTTTCGTATGATTTGAAACAAATGAGAGCTTAGTTAGAGAGCTATCATTGGTTTCGTTTAAAGATTTCTTAAAATAGTATAGGTTTGCTATTCGAAGGAAATCCTTTGGAAATTCATGTATAAATTCAACACAATTATCCAAAACCATTATTCGGGAAAAGATGTGAAGTAAATCTACTGAAACTGCAGTAAATCTGATTTCAATTGCCAAGAAAACGCAACAAATGAAGCTAAAGAATTATCGGAACGACCTTGAACACCGGAACCAAAGGCGTGGTAAACTGGTTACATTTCATACAAAAGTAGCTTTACCTACTTCCATCACCTGTTTTGCAGCTGCCTTTACCAATTTACCGGTCGGCACGTGATATTTCATGTTGTTATTAAGCTTAATATATCTCGTCTCGGAAATAAATTAAGCAAAAATATGCGTATTCAGTATTTTGATCGCGAAATACCATTTCACCTCGAGCAATCTAATAATCTAAATATTTAATTCATTAAAACAAAATCCATTATAGAGTATTTTCCTTCAAGAAGACATTTGACTCTTTATATAACTGTCTAGATTAGTCTATGGATTACAAAGATTGCGTATGGAGACGTCTCACAAATCACCTTCGGAAAAGTCAAATGTAATTAGCATTACTCAAGTAGCCAACATTGT
Organism: Pieris brassicae; assembly: GCF_905147105.1. Lineage (NCBI taxonomy): Eukaryota > Metazoa > Arthropoda > Insecta > Lepidoptera > Pieridae > Pieris > Pieris brassicae. The sequence continues at coordinate 18,363,401 of NC_059674.1, read as the reverse complement.
TTGGTGTCAGTCAAAGAGTAGCCGGTAAATAAGCTGTCAACAGGTTTCTGATGACCATCGCATATTAAATGCCAATAAACTATATTTTACTAACCATTTTATAAACATACTATATGCTTTAAATATCCAATATATGCCTTCCACACTTGGCAATATACAGACAAGATAAAAATAATAATTAGCATATATCAAGATGGCATGTGGCAAGACTGTCAGACGATCGATGGACCATGAGGGCGACTCGGTGGGGAGCCCCTATTGGAAATCGACTCACTTGACTCGAGCTGAATGCAAGTCTTCCATTACGGAGATACCTGGAGATCCTTGGAGGACGCCTTTCTTGCAAAGTGATTAGGAAATAGATATTTAATAATAAAATAATATAACTTAGAAATAGAACTTAGAACTCGGAAATAGAACTTAGTACATGTAAAAAAATTAAACAAAATAAATTTTAATAGGATTCAGTAAGTACTTTGTGTTTTATGGCAGAAATAAAGGCATTTTTTTTATTTGATTTTGAATTATGCTTTAAATAACTATCGAATATCTTGAAACTCTACTGATACTTTCCTTACACGCTGATGCTCTATGCTCAGGACCTAATAAGCCTCTTCTGCTTATAGCGCCCCTTCGCAGGATGGCGATTAATTAAAGTAATAAATTATAATAAATGACTTCTACAAATGAATAAAGATTCAGTAGTTCTAATTGCTTTCTACAAAAACTTTTAACTTTAAATAATTAATAAACCATAGAACCATACATGGTATAAAAACAATATTAGTTAAAATAAAACCTATGGTCTAGTAAGTAGGTACATATAGGTTATAAATATTATGATGCTCTGTAAATTCTCTTCACTTTGTCAGTCACATTTTAATGAAACACTGGCTGAAGTTGTTGTTTGCTGTAAATATATTTTCAACGGCGACAATTGATACACTTTTTGTTATAAAACAAAATGGAATCCAGGAATTTAATAAAATGCTAATTGTTTTCTGCTTTTAGTATTGTAAACATAATACTGTTATGTAATAAATGTTTTTGTGTAATTAGATATAATAATAACTAAATCATAACTAAGACAAAACATTATCTGTGGCAAGATCGTCCACAGATGACAAATGATTGGTAATATCTGTACAAGGGGTTTGTCGTCGCTTCTAACTACAGTAGTCATGGTCGGCGAGACGCTGCCACAAGTTGACAGCTATATATTTTAACAAATATGACCTTCCAATAGTCAGCTTATAACCCTGAGGAACCTATCAACGTATTCGTTGACTCAATGTTTTGAGATAACATAAAAGGAATAGTCGTGATGTTTGAACATGATTCTTACATCAGTACTGCTCTCATATCTACAATTGCTCATTTGCGGACTATTTACAATAGATATTGCAACAGTCCTTTAGGTAAGATTACAAAAAGTTCACTTCTTGATTTCAAAATTTGTTTATTTTATTCCGGTGTTAATATTATGTATCTATCGAATACATAGATTTTATATATTTTAATATTATTTCCCAAGATCCGTTGGCGTTGCGTAGAGATGTTGGGTCCCTCTGCATCTTCTACCGCATTTACCATGGGGAGTGTTCAGAAGAGTTGTTCGGTCTAATACCAGCAGCTGAGTTTCATTATCGGACGTCAAGGCAAAATACAAAATACCATCCGTATCACCTCGACGTCCGTCGTTCCACAACTGAGCGTTATCTGAGGCAGTTTTTGCCGCGCACCACCACTATGTGGAACCAGCTGCCCACTGAAGCATTTCCGAACCAATTCGACTTAGGGTCCTTCAAGAAAAGAGCGTACCAATTCTTGAAAGGCCGGCAACGCACTTGCGAGCCTTCTGGCAATGTGAGTGTCCATGGGCGGCGGTATCGCTTCACATCAGGTGAGCCTCTTGCCCGTTTACCTGCTATTACATAAAAACAAAACTCATCCGGAGCTGGATATATTCGGTATTGGACTGAGTGATTTTAAAGAAATATTGTTAAGTTGCCTATCACGAACTAAATCCGATGTTTGCTTGTAATTTTATTTGTACTTAACAAACATTTCTGGTATATTGATTTTAAATGTATTTTAACCTGTAACATTTCAGTTTACCTAAATTCTCATACGTTTTTGATAAAAGAGTTTGTTACATAGTACTATATGTATGATGTGGTAAACTTTAATAAATAAATAAAAATAGAACAATTATATGAGAATCTTATATATATAATAGTTGATTTTGTTTCTAGTTTTCATGATTTATTAATTAATTTAAGATTAATATGTCGACTATTAATATTTCGAATAAATTGTTTTCAAAATGCGAAATTATTAAGTATCTTATTTACATAACTCGACGTATCGCGAGTTTTAGAAATCGCATCACATTGTCAGTAATTTATTCGCTCTTATATCTGTCAAAGTAGTATTTATTTAAATCATATCAATAAATCAAAGACAATAAATATCATCGAAGAAACCATTGAACATATTCACATCGTCGAAGTAATTCTAATTTTAAAACCTACACACTGCATTACCATAGCCACTTGCTATAAACCAATAACCGTCTGAGTTTTGGCTGAGAGGGTCGCACCCTCCCTTGTCCCCGTTGCAAATGCAGTATTGATCAGTGCTACGCACGTGGGAATCCCCTCTCAACACGAATCCACTTCAATAAATTGAAGGTCATACTCGCGGGTTACTATCCATTTACAACTATTACTACCGTACTATAACAGGATCCTAATGATGGTTCAGTTTTACGGCGACTCAAGGAACATGATGAAGCATTTATTTATTTATTGAAGATGTGGTGACATCATACATATATAAGTTATCTTTTCTAAAATATATGACAATTTTGGTAAACATAAATGTTATTTTTTTCTAAATACTAAAAATAAATAGCAGTATATTAGGCTTTCGTTAAATTAATAAATAAAACATTAAAGCAGCATAAAATTATTAAAGCCTTCATTTATCCTTTAAATTAGCCTTTTACCAATTCTTAAAAGGCCGCATATGCACTCGCGAACCCTCTGGTATTACTTAACATTAAGTGAGTGTCTTGCCCGTTTGCCCAATTTTATAAAAAATATCTACTCTGCTTGTGCATCTGTTATTGATTGGTATATAGTCGATATTATTTTAAAATTCTAATATTTTAAGTTGGACGTTTTGTCAGGTTAATTATAATAAATAATAAAACTTTATTCGTGACCGAAATATAGCTGTGACACAATTGATCTAACCCTAGTCTCATACTAGGGATAGTGTTAAATCAATGTTGTGTTGTGATCAATTCCACTGTGTGTGGTTAACAAGATTACGATTACAATTATTCCGTGGTACAAGGTGCATGTTTAGAAAAACCTTTTTTAAGAAAAACAGTATCAATTGAACACTTACGAATTATTAACGTAGGAGGCCTACTATGTTACGCACAACATCTATAACTCTCATCTCACAAAACCACCACACTCATTCACTAATTATTGTGGAACACGATTTAAAATCGATATTTTCGTTTCCAGACGTTCACAGCATGGTGCAACAGTCACCTGCGCAAAGCCGGAACTGGCATCGAGAACATAGACGAGGACTTCCGCAATGGGCTGAAACTCATGCTTCTCTTGGAGGTGATATCCGGCGAAACTCTGCCGAAGCCAGACCGTGGCAAAATGCGCTTCCACAAGATCGCCAATGTCAATAAGGCACTTGATTTCATTGCATCCAAAGGTGAGTTTTTTTTATCAAAACCTGCTTATTACAAACAAATCTAGCGAACATTCAAATGAATGGTTTGGTTTCCTAAACAGTTGTATTCATTAATTTTGAATATTTTAAAGCTTTTTTATGTATACAGCGAAGTTTGATAAACTAATTTTATTTATTGATTATTAAAAAATAAATATTTCAGTGGCGCTACAACCTTTTTAGGTCTGGGCCTGAGATTTTTTGTAGATGATTGTGATTTTGTATCTATGGCCAGCCGGTTCCCTCATGATGTTTTCCTTCGCCGTTCGAGCGTTCACCGTTAGCGAATGTTAAATGCGCATAGAAAGTCCATTGGTGCACAGCCGGGGATCGAACCTACGACCTCTGGGATGAGATCCGCACGCTAAAGCGTGAAATTAACACCGCCTATTTATTTATTTTATATTCATTTAAAATATATGTAACAATCAAATAGACCCATTGAAGAAAGAATGATTAGTAACACTTATACAATCAGAAAGAGAAAATAATATATTTGCAAACGTATTGCAGGTGTGAAGCTGGTCTCCATCGGTGCTGAAGAAATCGTCGATGGTAACCTAAAAATGACACTTGGTATGATCTGGACTATCATCCTTAGGTTTGCCATTCAGGACATCTCCGTTGAAGAAATGACCGCTAAGGTAAAAATAACAATTAGATATACTTAAACTTTAATAAAGTATAAAAATATGACATAAACATCTACCCAACGATCTATTTCCTAACCAATTCGGGTCCTTTATGAATGGAGCGTACCAATTCCGACAACGCACGAGTCCCTCTATCAATGAGAGTTTCTATATAATGGGCGTTGGCGGTATCACATAACATTAACCCCCGTTTATCCCGTTATAAATAAAATACATTTACTTAAAACTGATGCAGACGAAAGGATGTTGATTAGATAATATCAAAATGAAAATCAGTTACGAAGTTACCGATTTGTTCACGACTGGAATAATGAATGGACCAGTATAGTTATTGCATAGTATTTATGATGTTAATTCTGTACTAACTTTTAATGCAGTCGAGAAAAGATATCACAGCCATTTCATACTAGGCTGCAATGATTTGTCCAATACATAAACCATACAATGAGTTAATTTGAGAGGGTGTGTAGAGCTTCATCGACTTTGTACATCAATCAAGCTTCTTTCATATCTATTAGCTATATAATTGGTACATACTGAAATGAAGTTATCAATCATTGTGAAAGCCAAGTTCCGTTTTGCTTTTAGTTCCCAATGGGTTTGCTAATAGTTTTTCCTTAAATAATAAAAATGTATGATGGAGTCGCGTTATGATTATTTAAAAACTGAAAATTTTATGATAGGGGAAAAAATAAATACAGGATTAGAATTTATGTGTTAACCTTGTGATTTTAATTATTTAGTTTTTGTCTTTATGGAAAATTAAATGTTAACAAACATTATAGTTATTATTAAATATAGTAACTTTACAGTAATGATACGAAATAAAAAATGAATTATGTAATTATAAATTTACTTTCCATTGGCATAAAACGATGTATTTTTTCAAAAGTATTCAATATTTCTCAATTGCAGGAGGGTCTCCTTCTCTGGTGTCAGCGCAAGACCGCCCCCTACAAGAATGTGAACGTGCAAAACTTCCACCTGTCATTCAAGGACGGTCTCGCCTTCTGCGCCCTCATCCACAGGCACAGGCCTGACCTGATCGACTACAGCAAGCTCTCGAAGGACAACCCTCTCGAGAACCTCAACACAGCTTTCGATGTTGCCGAGAAGTATCTTGATATTCCACGCATGTTGGATCCAGATGGTGAGTCCTTCTAATAGATGATACATCGAACGTTAAGGGCCTATGTAGTTTTTTATGATGAGTCCGCAATGGTTATTTTGTTACCATTAAGAAATGTTTGGCGAAATTAAACACGTTTTTTTTTAAATGATTTATAACATTTGATTTCTGTTATATCCCAAAACATATAGAGTATAGATGAAGATAGTTATCGCACGTGGATCAAGAAATCTTAGCATAGACGATAATATTTTATTCAAACGGAAAATAATGTAATATTGTGTATGATTAAAACCAAACTTTTTTGGTTTGGGCGATATGTACATTACGGCCGGCGTATACATTTGACTGTCCAAGAAATCTTTAGAATCTCAAACGTAATAATATTGCAGACTTAATAAACACCCCCAAGCCGGACGAACGCGCTATAATGACCTATGTGTCATGTTACTACCACGCCTTCCAAGGCGCGCAACAGGTATTTGAGATGGCCCTTAGCATCGAGAGCCCTAACGCCAGACAGTGTGTCACTCATAGCATGTTTAGTGTATCGCCTTTCTTAAAAACCCTGATTGTGAACTTTGATATTGTTGTCCTGCTCTCGTTGTTACTTATGAAGTAAGATAGCAATATCTTTTGTTTCAATACCGAATCCCCTAACTTACGCTGAAGCGTCAAGTTTTCTACTAATAGACATGAGATATTTTGTGTATTTTTATTAAACCCTATGCCTATTGTTATTAACTTACAGCCAAATGGGAGCCTTAACGACAGTCATAAAAAAGCTTTAACTATTACTTTGAGCTCTTAAATTTAAGTATCTCGAAAGAAGTCTAAAGCTCGGATGAATCCTTCAATTCAAAATCTTGATTATATCAAGTTTATAAATAAAAATTGTTTTGAACAGATCTATGAAGACAAGTTTGATGAGAATACGGCGTTTAAAATTTAACAATTTCATAAAGATATTTAGTAAATTAAAACTTTTGTTTATATTTCATTTATAGTTTATCTTATGATATCAATTCCAGAAATTGAGCATCTATTTCTTAGCTTTAGAGTGAAATTCCGAGCCAAAAAAAATCTAAGCTCGTAACTCCATTTTCTTCGATCTACCCCAACACTTGTCCGCTTTCTCAGTCGAGTCTCTCGGTTCCAACAGCCTTTTGTGACGCGTCAAAGCCTTCCTAAGTAAAGCATGTACTAACCATTGTCGCTTGCGTGCGCTTGCTAGATCTGCAGAACACGGCGATGCCAGACGAGCGAGCCGTCATGACATACGTGTCTTCCTACTACCATTGCTTCTCTGGCGCTCAGAAGGTTTGTTTTCATTGGCATTGTCATAATTTTTTGTTAACTATTATTTATGATTTTTTAAGTAAAAAAATATAAATAAATAAATATTTTTTTTTATATAATATTAACTCGGAAGTCATACACTTGTTCAGAAAAATAAATGTTATTGTACTGTTATAACTTCAGTACGCATCTGTCTCTTTTCATGACAGCGGAATCACGATTTAACAGAAAGAGAAAAGAGGACGTTACTTAAAGGACCTCGATTAGACTAATTTAGTTTTTAAGGAAATCAATATTCCGATTAATTATCATTTATTATAATATACTTAGTCTGGCCGCTAATACTGAAAAAAAGGAAAAAAAATGTTCTATTGCAAATAACATTTATTACTTTTACAGTGTATTAGTATTATATATAAACATTAACAATTTAAAATATAAAAAGCTTATTCGAAGTTGTCTCCATTGGCTGCAATACAGTCCGTTAAACGTTGAGGCCAGATATCAATAGAAGCACGCAGTTTCCATTGGAAAATTCTTCTACAAATTTTGTTAGGGACTCGAACCTGATACATTTATCAATGTACCTAACATTGATACATTATCTACACAGCTATGCCTAAAAATTCAGGATAATAGGTCGAGTCGGGCTAGTTTTCTAATTATTTTAATTCACAACCAATTAACACACTAGTTTTTCAGTTTCAAACCAAACGCTTAGTGTGTTAGACGTAAAATATGTTTTTAAATTTATTTTAATGTAGTTTATAATAATTCTAGGCTGAAACCGCCGCAAACCGCATCTGCAAAGTGCTCAAGGTGAACCAGGAGAACGAGCGCCTCATGGAAGAGTACGAGCGTCTTGCCAGTGATGTAAGTCATTTTTTCAGAAGTTGCGATTCGCCGTTTATTTAAAAAATAAATATCTCTACTTTTGTTCCATTATTATAAAATAAAAAAATAAACACAACCATTTGAGATCTGGGCCTCAGATTTCTGTATGTTTCCTTCACCGTTCGAGCGAATGCTTAATGAGAGTCGCACGTTGGAGCCACTAGGCCAACACTGCTCTTTTATTTTCATTCCTGTTCCATTATTATTGTTTGTATTTTAATGTTTTTCACGAGTTTAAATTAATCGCAATTGAATTTACGCCTGTTTAAAATAATTTTTCCGTCGTTGTCTTTATGGTATTTTTCATTAAAATTTCAATACTCACGATAGCTTTTACCAGATTAATCTGAATTACAGTTACTGGAATGGATCAGACGCACGATGCCCTGGCTGAACAGCAGACAGACCGACAACTCGCTCGCCGGCTGTCAGAAGAAGTTGGAGGACTACCGTACTTACAGGTACTCTATATACAAAACAGTTACAAAATCGTATTAGAATTAAAAGTAAGTGAGCTCTGAGTGTTTAGAGGAGTTGTTCGAATTACTATTTGCAGCTGAGTTTCATCATCGGACGTTAGGGCAGGCTGCGAAATACCATCCATCAATCATCACCATATCATCATAAGATCAATACATCACCTAGACGCACTCCGTTCCACAACTGAGCGTTTCTTAAGAAAGTTTTTCATATTTAGATTTTTTTAATTCAAATATCCGTATTCGTATTGGGTCGGAAGAATTACAAGAAAAGAGCAAAAACAATAAAAACTATTCTGGTCGCGTTTTTTTTTAAAGTCATAAATACTAATTATAAAAGTGCTAATAAATAAATGCAAGGTAACATTTTGTTATAAAACATAAATCATAATAATTAAGTAGATTTTAATATTGTCTCTCAATAATAAAGCATTTGAAACGTCGTTATAACTTTTAAATAAGAATATAAGTTACCATAATAGTGACGTAATAACTTAAACTATATAAATATTTCTAAACAGACGCAAGCACAAGCCTCCCCGTGTGGAGCAAAAGGCGAAGCTGGAGACCAACTTCAACACGCTTCAAACTAAACTGCGCCTGAGCAACAGGCCCGCCTACATGCCCACCGAGGGCAAGATGGTTTCTGTAAGTGGACTTGTTTGATAAAATAATATATCCGTAGCAGTCGTCAATCGGACACCTGGCTGGAGACGCCGACCGAACCAGACCTAGGTGAAGTTAATAAAATCCCTTTCTAGGAAAGGGGAGAATTCACTCTCCCCTATTGTGCTTCTAGGCAAGGGTTTATATTCTAAATTATTAAAACACGAATTTTAAATAAAATGGTTTACATTTAGGACATCGCCCAATCCTGGAAAGGTCTGGAGATCGCCGAAAAGGCTTTCGAGGAATGGCTCCTGAGTGAAATGATGCGTCTGGAGCGACTCGAGTACCTCGCGCAGAAGTTCAAGCACAAGGCCGACATCCACGAAGACTGGACTAGAGGTGATGTAGCGTCTTTAACCGACTTCAAAATAGAAGATTTTTCCAAATTACGTAAAATAAACTGTTTCGCTTTAGAAAGTAATTCCTTTCTTCTTCTAAATAAACAAAATAAACTTCCAGGTAAGGAGGAGATGCTGCAGTCTCAAGACTTCAGGCAATGCAAGTTGTACGACATCAAGGCGCTGAAGAAGAAGCACGAGGCTTTCGAGTCGGACCTCGCCGCGCACCAGGACAGGGTGGAGCAGATCGCCGCCATCGCACAGGAACTCAAGTGAGACATTTTTATAATCTTATCTTTTAATTTGAAATGGATCCAATATACTTTTTACTTGGCCATCACAGTTAAGAGCAGTTTTGGGCTAGTGGATGATCCGGCTCGTCTAAGACCAAAGACTCGTGACATATGCAATCTCATAAATTTAGTACGGTTTTACTTTTATTTATCTATATAAAATAATGAATAAATAAAGAGCAAAATTCAAAGACGGCTGGACCAATTCGAGTTATTTTCGTTTTTTATATCTTGAATTTTGAAGACAGTTTTTATGGACATTTATTCACTTATTTCGAATTGGGCTCTCTTCGCATCTCATGAATCTCTTCTTCTAAAGCTTCAACCTGTCTCTATCTCCAGCACCTTGGAATACCACGAAGTAGCCAACGTGAACGCCCGCTGCCAGCGCATCTGCTCCCAGTGGGACCGCCTCGGAGCCCTCACGCAGCGAAGACGCGCAGCCCTCGACGACGCGGAGCGGGTGCTCGAGCAGATCGACTTGCTGCACCTCGAGTTTGCCAAGAGGGCCGCGCCATTTAACAACTGGTCAGTGTTACTAGTCTTTCATCTGTATGCGTGTGCAATCTTTCAAGGATAGACAATGTGTGAATAGTTTGTGTAAATAATTATTAGACTTAATTTAAAAGAATAATTATCGTTCTGAAACAAAAAAGAGAAATTATTGAGGAGGTTAACCCTATTTAATTAACTTTTTGAAATATTACTTTATTCCATGTCCAGGCTGGACGGCACCCGCGAGGACTTGGTGGACATGTTCATCGTGCACACCATCGAAGAGATCTCCGGCCTGATGGACGCCCACTCTCGTTTCAAGGCCACGCTCGGAGAGGCCGACAAGGAGTACCAGGCCATCGTCAACCTCGTGCACCAAGTGGAGTCTATCGTCAAGCAGCACCAGATCCCCGGAGGACTGGAGAACCCTTACACCACTCTCACTGCGCATGTGAGTTATCTGATTAAACTTGAAAGAAAACACTTCTTAAACGGATTGAAGCTATGTATTATTATTAAAATTTATAGTTATTTACATAATTCTAAATTTTTTCCGACGTTTCGCGTACTTTTCAGCGTGCGTGATCACGGTGGCTGAAGACGAAAGGTGTTAAATGTCAAAAGTATCACAGCTGCAAAAAAGTTGTTGTATCTGTATTTATTGCCCCGAAGTTGGTATCGACCAAAAGATGACGAGTTTTTGCAGAAATGACTCACGGTGTCCTCTATTTTCGTGGATTGTTTGTCTTCGGGTTTTAATTTGGAAATTATTGGATCCGGTTAAAAAAGTGTTTTCTTTCAATGTGTAAAAGCTATGTTAACAAAAGACAATACAGATTAAACTTACAAACTTTATTATTTTAATTAAAGCGTGCAGCTGATTAATCCAATAAATGATAGGTAGCTAACGATATTTATAATTTTTTCACAGGAATTGAACCGCAAATGGTCGGACGTCAGACAGCTAGTGCCGCAGCGCGACGCCACCTTAGCGGCGGAACTCCGCAAGCAGCAGAACAACGAGACCCTCAGGAGACAGTTCGCGGAGAAGGCCAACGCGGTCGGACCCTGGATCGAGAGGCAGATGGACGCCGTCACCGCTATCGGCATGGGATTGCAGGTAAGAAGTACGCGGTCAGATCTCTCGATGAGAGATGAAAGTTAAAGACCGAAGACAGTTAGACATTGAAACATAAAACTTATTGTTTTTTTAATATCGCTAACCTCAACCTATTTATTCACTATCCAGGGTTCCCTAGAAGACCAGCTCCACCGCCTCAAGGAGTACGAGTCGGGCGTATACGCCTACAAGCCTCACATCGAGGAGCTCGAGCGCATCCACCAAGCCGTGCAAGAAGGCATGATCTTCGAGAACAGGTAACACTCATTTTACCCTCTGTTCATTCAAAAAAAATTTAAAATAATCAATTGACCAACTTGCAATTCATCATTCATATACATTATAATCAACTGGAAATCTCTTCTTTCGTTGCGACCCTCTCATTCGTTTTGAACGACAGGTACTCGCAATACACGATGGAGACCCTCCGCGTGGGCTGGGAGCAACTGCTGACGTCCATCAACCGAACCATCAACGAAGTCGAGAACCAGATCCTCACCCGCGACTCCAAGGGCATCACCCAGGAGCAGCTCACCGAGTTCAGGGCTTCCTTCAACCACTTCGACAAGAACCGCACAGGTTCGTATCCAGAATAGTCGTTAAGAATTCTTTAAGAGTACAACAAATTCTACATAATTATTTAATGACGGAATGTTTCAAAATATTTATAATTTTTATTTTAATAAAAAAAGACAATGTTGTCTTTTACAAATCACTTCTCTTATCGATAAAAATAATATAAAAAAACAACAAGAAACAGAAAAAAGACAAAAAAGGTGATGAAATTATTGTATACTTAAGTCTTCGAAAGAAAGATAGGTGTGGCGCACGCGTACAATGAGCGTAACGGGACAATGAGTCATACTTTTTCGTGCGTGCAGCCGGCGTTCATCGATTTATTAGACGTTATATTCGAACAAAAAGAGCAATGTAAATTCGTGGACGTAAACAAGAAAATAATAATACAAATAATTTGATGTTTCAGGACGGTTGGCACCCGAGGAACTCAAGTCGTGCCTCGTGTCTTTGGGATACAGCATCGGAAAGGACCGACAGGGCGAACTCGACTTCCAACGCATACTCGCCGTCGTCGACCCCAACAACACAGGTGAACAAATTTTGAGACTACAGCCGTAAAACTCTCAATTAAAGGAAATAGGTAGGTAGAAATAGGCATTTATTGCTTGGGAGAGATTATGATCGACTGTACGTTCGGGACAATTAGTACCGCGACCGGTGTGAAGCGTGGAAAAGAGGAATGGATAGGAAAAGGATTTCCGTTAATTTTATAAAAATAATCTAATTGTAATAGTTTTATAATATTTTAGCTGATAAATAAATTCAAATGTCAAAAGTTTCTATGGAAATGACGTCTCCAGACGTGTAAGGCTATTTTCGAAGAGTTTCTAGAAAAGAGAGGGAAATGACACCGCCGCCCGAGTTCGGATACGTTGCCGGCTATTTAAAAACAATATTTTATTTAAAAAATTGTTTCTCCAGGTTACGTATCCTTCGACGCTTTCTTGGACTTCATGACCCGAGAATCCACCGACACCGACACCGCAGAACAAGTCATCGACAGCTTTAGGATTTTAGCCGGTGACAAGGTAAAATAATATTTGAGAATTTTATGAAACATTTTTTTTAATAAGTTCAAGTGTCAGTGTCAATTGTCTTTTCGACCCGAGTCCAGTAAGAACAGCATTTCGCAAAGTTTAGCATTCGCCATAGACTTATCATATTTTCACAAATTTATTAACTACGACTTTTCGACGGGGATAAAAATACTAATGTCCGATTTGCCGCCAGCCATTCATAACGGCGGAAGAGCTCCGTCGTGAGCTGCCTCCCGACCAGGCAGAGTACTGCGTGTCCCGGATGCCTCCCTACCGCGGGCCCGGAGCCCCCCCGGGAGCCTTGGACTACATGGCCTTCTCCACGGCACTCTACGGGGAAACTGACCTCTAAGTATGATATGATGAACTTTAGAATGGATAACAAGACCTATTTTAATATTTGAGATATCAAATTTCAACAAATAAAATTGGAACACCACCAAGTTGAGCTAAATGGGTGCCAAATATTTTGTTTACAGAAAGCTATTTTTGTATCGGGGCACTGTACTCGTGAATTGATATGTACAATTTGTTATAAATAATCATAAGAAAATTAATTTTTTCTTCTTCTTAAATATTATTATTATATCACTACAATTTTATTTACTATGGAAGTATGTGATGTAATCTACTCTACTCATAAATAATAACATACTTCCACAAGATTATTAACATACATATACACTTTTAAAGGAAGTGATTAGAGATGTGTTGAAAGAGAAAGATCTAAATTTCACAAATGTTACAGCTGTGAAGTTGTATGTAATGTACATAATTGGTTTTGATTATCATTCATTGACTTACAGATCACCTAGATTTGAGAAAACAAGAGGAAACTTGAAAGATCTGCCCTCCGCCATCAGGAAATTTATTTACTAACATGGAGGATTACTTAGTCATGAAATTGCGATAAATTACTTCACTTGTGTTGATCATCTCTTCGCCCTAAACATGATCAACCAAAGAGAATAAATTTTGCAATAAGTCGTTTTAACAGTTATGTATGTGCAATGTTCAAACCAAAAATGTCATTAACTTGTGAAATTTCACTCCCTAAAATTACATTTGGCTCAAATCCGAAGAAACTGTATGTTTAAAACTATTTATATTAGATTTAGGTATTATTATCTATTTGTACGAGAACATCGGGGGAAGTCACAAAACATTTTATTTATAAGTAAATATGGTGCTAATGTTAGGCTCACTAATGTATGACACACCAAATCGAGACTCATTCATACTGTGAGAATGTTTCGTTATATCTTATTTGTAAGCAATCATTATTTATACAAATCAAATTTTAATTACTGCCATTAGTTTAATGGTAATTATGCAGCATTTAGGTTGCAAGCAAAGAATGATCTTAAAACGTCTTATTTATTCAATAGATGCCACACCTTGCCCATCTATTTATTATCATTTTTATACTATCATCGTTTGTATGAGTATTTTTGAGTGAGTACTCTAAATAAATGATCTGCCATATTATAGTCTTTTTAATAATGACTGTGTTGTTAATTCAACCGATTATATTATTTTAAGGAAGAAGTGGGATATAGAATAAGAATCATTAATGTGCCCAAAAAGTATACTAACTCGAATGTACAGCTAAATTAATAAAGAGCTCTTAAAACAAACATTACTTTATTTAACGAACCAAACTTATCCCAAAGTCGAGTAAACTTTAAACACTTTCAATTGACAATAACAAATTATTAAATAATAATTATGTGAATACCAGTATTGTAATTTAAACATTTAATCATATTATAATTTGGACAGGTTCAACAAGGACAGGTTAACATTTAGTTGATTTTTAAATTGTACTATATTTAATATTTTCAAGCAATAAATATTATTAGCTCAACCTAATTATGAAAGGAACCTACAAGGAAGTAATAGAAAAACAGATTCAACTGTATACCTAATAAATTGATAGGTACATTAAAAGGTGAATTACTGATGTGTCTTATTTCTTCAAGAGTCATCAGATCATTTATTTTATTGCTATATACTATATACCTGTTGTTCATAGATTAAACCTTCACATTTTACAGTGATAGCTAAAGTCTAGACGCTACTCAAGAAGACTGAAGAACTTTGTTACACATCAAATTACATGTCTATTCTGGATAATTAATTTTTAAGAACCCACAGATCATAGTCACTCTTAAGCTCCTTCTTTCTTTGACTCTTCAGCTGTGAGGAGTGCACTTTTAATTCCGACTTTCTTCAATTCTTCTACAAGCTCTCCTGACTGATGCATTTGAAGCATTATATCACATCCACCAACAAATTCTCCATTAATGAAGACTTGTGGAATTGTTGGCCAATTTGAGTAATCTTTTATACCTGAAGGGAAGGTAAATGTTAGGTACTACATTTTAAATATAACACTTAATTGTATAAAGGGAAATGCAGATTACTCTTATTAAGTATGTTAAGTAAAGGTCATTTATAGGCATACATTTTAGTATGACTGACTATTTATTTAGGGTCTTTAAAGTAGACCTTAAAATTATATAATATACTTTATAATTCTAACCTTGTCTAATATTTTCATCGGATAAAACATCATGACTTTCATATGGAACAGCATGCATTCTCATGATTTGTACAACTGCATTGCTAAAGCCACATCGCGGGGCGTCAGGAATTCCTTTCATGAATACAACCACTTTATTATTTTTAACTATTTGATCTATCTTCTCCTTTACCGCTCCATCCGCGAAATAGCGCGTCGATAATTTGAAATTATTACAATAAAGCGGGTAAATGCTTCTTCTTATTAGAGAATTCATCTTGCGCTACAAGTTGTGCGATAAATATTATCATAAAATATTCTATATATAAATTTAGAATATTCAAAATTATAAGTAGACAAAAACAATTAACAACGTAATCACAGATATGATACCGTGTAGAGTAGAGATAATAATTAATAACGTATAGGACGTAAATATTTGAGCCTGTCAGCAGTTATGATGTATTCTGTGCGAATTGCAAAAAATATTAATTAATTCACACGATTGGATTTAAACAATGCATGTTGCTAATTCTTACTTACGTGTAACTACTACTTTTCCATATAAAATATATCGTTGCTATTCCGTTACAATAGCTAGTCAATTTTACGTATTGTTCGTGTTTAACCTTTATAGTTGAAGCGTTATGAACTGAAGCTTCTGGTAATAAATTATATTAATCTGTCTGTCTCGCTCGCACTAACAGATCTTATAAAGAGGTATTGTGATGTGCGTAAGTATTTAGAGTCAGTCTGGAGTTAAAATTATTGATAGCGTTGTGAAGAAGAATGTCAACATCAACAATGATAAATGTATGATTTTTTGCAGCAACTTCCTATTTGACTTGAGCCCAGATGAGTTCTATGGGGTTATATTGACAGTGATATATAAGGGCATTCTTATCGCTTCATCTCCCCTTTCATATGCTAGCTGATCTAAGACATATTTTGTTTGATTTCGTTGGTTTTCCTGAGAAAGTCCACTTTTTGTAAAAAAAACCGTAACGTCTCGTAACAACCAATCGGGAGTCAGAGTGCTAATGAGGGACCTGATGACGCATGGACCCCGCGTGCAGCTAAGGTTCGTTAACGGGTTGCATTGCGTGCACATTCATACTGTCAGTAACATTTACTTAGCATAAAGGAACAATTTCGTTTTTACGTAACATTTCTCTCCCTCTCTTCTACAATCTTTCTCTTTACACACTACACCATGTAGATTTTGATAGAAATAGTTTTAACCTTATGCGAGTAGGTCCTTTTACTTGAAGTAAGGCAACTACACGCGATTAAAAACAAAGACATCAAAGGGATAAGCTAGTTATAATCCAAATATTTACATAAACATATTAAACCTTAATATAATTATTGATTATAAAATAAGATATTACATTATAATACATTAAATGATAAATCAAGAGGCATGCGATTTTAGTCAGAAACGGAACATGTAGTCATTATAAGGAATTTAGAAAGGAGGTCCGGTCATATTGGAAACAAGAAAAGAAAATATGGTCACCAATATCTTCTGCACACTTACAAATATTAGAACTAGAAGAAGAATATATTCAATATTACGCTGTTCTATGTTATTAAACTTATTTCGGCTCTGCATTCTGAAATTTGTCTTTGACAATACAACTTGGCTTGACAATTGGCTTAAAGGTCTTTTTTTTATATAAATAGGGGGCAAACGGGCAGGAGGCTCACCTGATGTTAAGTGATACCGCCGCCCATGGACACTCTCAATGCCAGAGGGCTCGCGAGTGCGTTGCCGGCCTTTTAAGAATTTGTACGCTCTTTTCTTGAAGGACCCTAAGTCGAATTGGTTCGGAAATACTTCAGTGGGCAGCTGGTTCCACATAGCGGTGGTGCGCGGCAAAAATTGCCTTGAAAAACGCTCAGTCGTGGAACGTCGGACGTCGAGGTGATACGGGTGGAATTTTGTATTTTGCCTCGACGTCCGATGCTGAAACTCAGCTGCAGGTATTAATCCGAACAACTCCTCTGAACACTCTCCATGGTAAATGCGGTAGAAGATGCAGAGTGACCCCACATCTCTACGCAGAGAGCTCGGAGAGGGATTGGTCATCGACGATTCGAACCGCTCTTCGTTGGATACGGTCAAGTGGAAGGAGCTGGTACTGGGGAGCCCCCGCCCAGAGGTGAGAACAGTATTCCATGTGGGGCCGTATTTGCGCTTTATAGAGTTGCAAGCGGTGGCCCAGAGTGAAGTACCGTCTCGCCTTGCTGAGCACACCAAGCTTTTTGGAGGCTAATTTAGCCTTTCCCTCCAAATGACCGCGAAACTGAACGTCGTTCGATATGTCAACGCCAAGTATTCCGATGCTGGCTGTGGCTTCAAGAAGAGTGTTTTCGAAAAGAGGAGTAGCGACAAAGGGTATTTTTTTCGCGGAAAACGCGCAAACTTGTGTCTTCTTGGGGTTAAATTGGACTAGGTTTAGTCTACCCCAGTCCGAGACTCCACGTAAAAGAGTTTCGACTTCAGACACAAGTTTGTTCCGGTACTCATCGACAACTGCCCGAGAAATACCTGCCCGGCCAGTGTAAAGAGTATCCCCAGTGCTGTCGTCCGCATAGCAATGAATGTTGCTAAGTTGCAACATGTCATTGATATGCAGAAGAAACAGGGTCGGGGACAGAACACAGCCTTGTGGGACCCCAGCATTCACGGGTTTAAGGTCGGAACATGCTCCGTCGACGACGACCTTGATGCTCCGATCGGCTAGAAAGCTGGAGATCCAGTTGCATAATTTCTCAGGAAGCCCGTAGGCTGGAAGCTTCGAGAGCAGTGCTTTGTGCCACACCCGATCGAAGGCTTTCGCTATGTCCAAACTAACCGCTAGTGCCTCCCCCTTGGACTCAATTGCCTCTGCCCATCTATGAGTAAGGTATACTAGAAGGTCACCAGCCGAACGACCACGACGAAAGCCGTACTGATAATCGCTAATCAGCTGGTGGCCCTCTAGATAACTCAAGAGCTGGCCATTAATAATGGATTCCATTATTGTCTCGTTACCAGGCCATAAAATTTAAAAAAAAAATGGCTTGACAATAAGACTTGGCTTAAAAGTTTCGTTACCAGGCCATAAAATTATTTAAAAAAAATTGGTTCACCGTGTTCTGTTGATTTGTATAATTTCTCAATTGACTTGACACTTTCTTATAATAATCTGTGCATGTACCAAGAAAACAGTGCATTCTAATTCAACACTATATCCATTATATTATGTTTTGTGCCTTCCAAACTTATTAAATATTAAGGGAAGAGAAAAATACTGTTAATTTCATTTATTAGTTTAAACGATATGGAAAACGCGGAAGAAGTATTTCAATTTCTCGAGGAGTTTACGAAGCGTAAGCCCAAAACAATACCACAGGAATTAAACGATTACTTAGTATATGTGGCCCGAACCGGGGATTCAATATATCAGTGGTCGCTTGTTAAAAGTTTATTTAAGGAAAAGTTGTTGAATGTAATCACCGACTTCCACGAATCGACGCCAAGCGTTGAGATACCGCCGTGTCCTAATGTTGATCCGTTTAATTACGATATAATGAAAAATAGTCTTATAGAACGACTTGACACATTTACGTCAGCACCCTTTACAGTACAAAGAATATGTGAACTTCTTACATGTCCGCGGAAACAATACAATCGTGTGGACAAATTTATGAGAGCCATAGAAAAGAATATCTTAGTTGTTAGCACAAGAGAACCTGGATTGCAAAGAAACCATGAACCTGAAAATGGTGAGCCCATGGAAGCAATGGTAAATGGTTCTGATAAGAATTCTGAATATAATGTTGATGTGGAGATGGAGGATATGTCATGGAAAGAGACAGGGGAATCAAAACAAGAACCTGAACCTCAACCAAGCTCTTCTGATGCTCATATTTCCGTAGATGATTTGGAGGCAAGATTGCAAGCTAAGCAAGATGACAAAGACAACCAGGAAAGGCAAACAACTGAATATGAGTCAGTTACGCCCCCTGAACTTAATGTTGTTGAGAATACAGAAAAACTACAGGGACAGAAAGTTGAAGCTTCAATGCCTAGTGTTTTGAAAACAAATGATAGTGATAATACTGTTTCTGAAGCAAGTAATGATCAAAAAATTGATGTAGAGATGACTGAAGATTGTACTCCCGAACGCATACTAGTGATACCAGACATTAAGGTAGATGATGCAGAAATGACTGAACAGAAAATACAAAAAGAAGCCCTTGAAAAAACTGAAAAGGAAAGTAAAGAAAATATAGACCCAATTATGCAGATAATTACTACAGATATCGAAAAATCTAGTGATGAAAGTAGCTCTGATGTAACCACTAAAGATGAGACTGAACCTAAGAATATATCTGAAGTGTCTTCCTCGAGTGAAGAAAGTTCATCTTCAAGTGAAAACAATGATGGTAATAGTAACTCTCCCAAGCAATTGTCAGAGGATGCAACGGAGACGATGGATGAACCAGCACCCAATATAGAAAAAAAGGAAGAAGGTGACTCTACCTTCTCCACCACTCCATCTTCTAAGGAAACTGATGTCATTTCATCTGAAAATTATTCAATAACCGATGTTAATTCTGAAATACAACCTCCAATAGAGCCTGTTACTCAAGAACCCACTCAAAATCCTGAAGAACAAAAAGAGGATGTGAAGAAACAAGAACTTGTTGATGTTCCACTTAATACAGAGACTCCAGAAGCATAAAGTTATATTATTCAATCTAAAATGAGGTTGATGTTTGATTAATCTTACTGCAATTAATATTTTGTTAATTTAATACAAAATTAATTAAATGACTTGTTGAATTAAACAAGTGGTAGACTTGAATATCAATGACAAGTTATTTCGATAATGATAATAACAGCGAAGTTTCTCAATAATTTTAAATTAATTTAAGAGATTTGTCAGGATTGATTGTGATGAAAACATTCTCCGTTCTTGTTTTCGAATCAGCATTGAGATAGGTGATAATAAATAAATGATTTTCAAAATAATTTTTATTTATACAGTACCTTTTGTTAGTTGATAGTTTTTACTTACATAAGATTATGTCATACCAATGTATGTCTTTGTAAGAACAAATATCACATTTAATTTATATGGATAGTACAGTTTTCAATTGATAAACCAGAACATAATAATTATGATCTAACTCTATTGTACTTTAAGATCTTTTCTCATAATTTTACCAGCAACATTTCTTGGTACTTCATCTATGAATTCGACACCACCCTTTAAATGTTTATAGTTAACAAGTTTTTTAGCAACTATGTCGTAAACTTGATTTGCAGTCAGCTGGTGGTTTGGTTTGCGTACAACAAATGCTTTGGGCACTTCTCCATCTTTGTCGTCTGAAATACCAATAACGGCTACATCAGCTACTTCCGGTAGTTCCATTATTATTGTTTCAATTTCAGTTGGAGAAACCTGATAATAAATATTTATATAATTATAAAATAAATTTAATCTTAAAAATAATCAGACGGTTTTTCTTATAATCTTGTGAATTTAAAATGTCACTAAGCTAACCGGCTTGACAATTTTTTATTAGTATTATGAAAATATTTCCCTTTTTGAACCTCTGATCTTAACCATAGAGCTCTGACTTATTACCTTATCTAGTCTATTGGTCCAGACATCCTGTAACTATATAATGCAACTGTAGACATTCATTGCGTGATTACGTTCTTAGTTTTCACTCTATCCTATAAGTCATTCAGGGCAGTTTGAAATATCATTATAGTACTTTAATATTAAAATGTATTATTTGCTCACCTGATTCCCTTTAACTTTGATTAACTCCTTAGTCCTGTCTACAATATAAAAGTACTCATCTTTATCGTAGTAAACAACATCACCCGTGTGCAGCCACCCATCTTTGTCTATTGTTTCCTTCGTAGCAGCTTCGTTCTTCAAGTAACCTTTCATAACCTATTTTAAAATCACAATTAGTTACCTCGCAACCTCAAGACGTCACATACTTAGTTAATTCACTATTTGTTTCCCATAATAAAAGAAATAAATGTAATTGTCCCATTTAGAACTTGTTACAAAGAAAAAAATTGTGTGTTTCGACAGACAGTCTAATTAAACTGTCGTAAAGTTAAGTTGAAGTAATATCGCGTCGAAACGCTTAAATAGCTAATCTGTCACAAAAAGCTATAGCCTACCCTTTTCGAGTGCTTTTTATGGTTGTATTGTGCATTCGTTGTTAGCGAGGGACCTGCCACGTCACGTTTAAATCCGTCAAAGGCAAATTTAAACTTATCAAAATATTCGTCTAAATAAAGGTAATACGAAGACTTTTAGTGGTCCGAAATCAAACGCGTGTCGTGCGATTTACACCAAAAAAAGCGTCTGTATACGCTTTCTGTCTGGTTATGAGTAAAGGGCTGGCTTTAATTATACATCACCTGTTGTCCTCTAACGTATATTTCACCTAGTTCGTTAGGACCAACTGCCTCGCCCGTGATGAGAGAGACAACCTTTACTTGTGTTGAAGGAACAACCTGGCCAATAGTACCAACTTTGTCATGTGGATAGAAATAAGGAGTCACTAATATAACCGGTGACGTTTCAGTCATTCCATAGCCTGAAACAAAATTGGATATGTAGACACAACATAGCACAAGTGTGATAGTAGGGAAAAGTTTGCGCTTGCAATTTTAGCTAAGGTCCTAAAACCGACCTTACCAATATATTCGCTGAGGGTTATAAGTGTATAACATACCTACATGGTCTTTTACTTAAGTGCCGAATTCAATAAGTTAACAAAATCTTAGAACGAAACCTAAGTTCGATGATCTTTAAATGTATAAATAGAAATGGAAGTCGCTTTTGAAGTTACGACGTAACTTTGCAGATCATAGATACGATTACACAACTTTCTCTTAAGGCATTTATTTACTAAAAAGTTAAAGGTGATTAGGAAATTCGTAAATGACTGACAATTAAACATTAATTATGGTACCTTGCAACAACACCAGCTCGTCCTTAGTCTTTCCACATTTGTCAAGAAACTTCTCAAGAATACTTTCAGTTGCGGGCGCCCCTCCGACAGTGATAGACTCCACTGAGGCCAAATGATCCCGGTTTACCAATGGATGACCTGCTAAAAATACTAACAATGATGGCACTACGAAAAGATTTCTCGGCCTATACTTCATCAATGCTTTTAGATAATCCTCGGGTGTGAATCTGCAAATAATATAACAAAGTAGGTTAAATTGAAGCTGCCTGGAATTTTAATTGGATTATATGTGACACGGACATGGACTCGCCTGTCTACTATATGGCGACAGCGAATTATATCATGGATCGTGGTATCATAAAAGGCATGAGATCACGTGACCGTTCACCAACCAGATGGACCGATCAAGTAAAAGACTTATCGTCCATAAAACTACTGTTGTAAGAGAGGAGATGGACAGAAACCGGTTGAAACAGATACTCTACTCCAGATGTTTCCTTGCTGACCACGACGTTCAGATATGAGCTACGGACTAAAGAAAGAGAAGTGTGACATGCTTTTCCAATATTTTGTCATTTAATCTAAAATATTTATATAATTTCGTTGAATAAACATTCATTTTATTTTGACAAGTAAAATTTTGCGTTGTTGCCAACGCTTCACTAAAACACTTTCATGAGGCGTACTTTTAATTGTCTGTGTTCTTTTAATTTCTTTATTTAATTATCATTTTATCGTTTCTAATTTCGGAATTAATGGATAGTCAGATCCGCTGATATCCATTGGTTTTTTAAGGCAGGCGTTGAACAGTGATTGATAAAAGTCGGGCTCCTTTGCTATTCTCTCTCAGAAAAATTAGTATAAGGCATCCAAAAAGTTCTTTTTCTCTTTTAGTTAAGTTAGTTTTAGAATTATATAGTTTGCATGAGGTCAATATCTTCGAAGACCGCTTCTTTTTTATAGTTCAAGTACTACTACTCTACTTCCAATCAAGTACTCTACTTCCAATCTATAAGCACTAGTGTAGATATCACATTTGTATGAAAAAAGCTCTAGTTCAACGGCATTTTACAGGCTGTTATTTAACTCACTTGGGAATGGAAACAAGATGGGATCCAATAGCCTGGGCATAGTTCAAAACACCGTTGAAGCCATAGATGTGGAAGAAAGGTGGTACCGTCAATGTCGTATCTCCTGTACCTAAATTGATATACACACATAAAACAAATTCTCCTTATTTTGAATTCGTATTTTATTTAGAAAAATAATCTAAAATTCAAACAAATCATGTCCACGCTATATTGCGATACTTATTATTTAAGCATGGAAAGCACCAGATCGGGAGTCACCAGTACCTACTATCTACCAGCGCGTGCGCCTGTGCACGTGTGGCCTGAGTCTCTACTCCAAAGAGAAGTTGGAGGAAAGATAGAACAATCTTATTTAATTTTAATTTATTATTACTTAATATTAATATACCTTGAAATTCTCTACAATGTACACGTTTGGCATTGATTCATATCTTTTCTTAAACAGCTTTATGTATGAAATTACGGCAGAATAATGTGGTAACATATAACATAGTTTCCTCGTGATTTATATTTGATTTTTTAAATAATCAATAGTCTTTTAGTAAACCGTTTTCCCTGTTGTGGACAATTGACACGTGTATTGCAAAATGTTTATTTAAGTTACTAATACTTTAAGCTTGTTAATTGGGTATACATATAAGTAATTTTAAAGGAATTTAACCGCGAATTTATTACACTGACTATAATGGCCACCATTCCTTAAAAGTATTTAAGTTTTAAAAATAATGTAATCAATTGTAGGATGTGGTCCACATGTGAGGGTTGTGCGATGCGATAACATGTCCATGTAAAAACTTTATCGATATGACACTGAATACAGAAAAAACTGGGTATCTAATAAATTTGCGTTTATTTACATTGTTCATGTAAACGTAAAACCTACTTTAAACTAATACCAATGTTTTTGACTTACCTTTAGCGCCCTTATACTTCATAAATTCGGGTCTGCACAGTTGTTTTACACTACATACAAGGTTCCTATGAGTTAGCATGACTCCCTTGGGCAAACCAGTAGTTCCACTAGAGTAAGGGATCAGACAGACATCGTCAGCGTCCAATTTAGGAAGCTCGACTCCCTGACCCGCAGATATTAGAGACTGGAATCCATATATGCCTGGAGTTTATAAGCATATGATAAATAAAAGAGAAATATATTTATGAAACGCCACGCCCAAGCGGCTGTATTATCTTAAGAGTCCCCAACAAAAACTGGGCAGTCTCAGCTTGATAGGTTCTTTTAACAAATATAGCACAATTTTTGGAACTCAGGTAAGTTCCATATAGAAGGTTGGTGCGTAGAAAACGCGTACTCGTCTTACTGAACAATAGAAATGGGGCAACAAACATCTCATACAGATCTTTCCTGAGTGGACAAAGAGGAGAGAAACATTTACTACCTTTTAACCTCAAAATTACATTATTGTTTTACGGGGAATCGAACCTCCTAGTAGCATATGCTCCATTCACCTCAGGAAACGTCTAAGTTCCCTAAACTCGGGCGTGGAACAGCAGATACTTGATCACATTTAATTGATGAACTTATAATATAATATTACTTGAAACACAGCAATAAAATTTCAGAGACATTGCTTATCTTTTTCGTATTAGACTTTTAATGGAGTAATAATTAAAGTTAACCTAATCGCTAATTAAATATAAATTTTAAAATATTAATAACACATAGGATTTGAATTTTTTGGTCTTTCTTTAAACAATTAATGTTAATATAGCGAAAACAAGAATTTGCCTTTATCGGCCAAATGGAAGATTAATAATAGGTTTCTGTCTACACTTTACGTAGCCCAATTCACGTATTTATATACAAGATGAAGAATTATTTATGTATTTTTCACACAAGTATTAATAAGTATTAAAGATATTATAGATACATATATATACATATTGCTAGGGAACAATATCATGTAAAAATTCAAAATTGCTATTGAAAAAAAGAAAAAAAAAACAAAAATAACTTTATTGCATGTAATAAAAAGGATGTTTAATTAAAAAGAACGTGCACTTTAAAAACTAAGATTTGTCCTCTATCAGCAGTAGGCATGGTGAAATAGGAGCAAATTGAGTGAAATAAATTCTCGTGGAAACAACACGCACACCGGAACTTGACTTGACTTCTACATAACTTATAATTTTATAATTAACCCACTGTGACACAATAAGAATACTTTCCGTTTAAGGCAGTCCTATAGCTTGAGAATCGTTTGTGAAAATTTAGTTTAAAGATAAAAGGGCCTCTGTAACTCTGTAACGTTGGGCAAAAAGGCGTTAAAAAAAAGGAGTAATTATCGTTCAAATTCGGCGATCAATTTGCAAAATAACATTTTTATTTATTTATTTATAAGTCCTTTAACTTTACAAATATTACATAATTATTTTTCAAACTAGCAAGGAACAAATAACTAAAACCAAATAGAAGCTTAAATTTCATTAAAAGCGCGGTATCGCGTTACAGTAAGTAGGAATATTGTTGTAAAATACATCAATATTTTCGTTAATGTTAAGTTGTAAGTGCGACCTAGCCTTTTCACTGGACCAATAAAAGAAGCTGATCATAAATCATAAAGTTACCTTGAACTTTGTCTACGTCTCCACCAACACAAATGGTTCCTTTATAATCCTTCAGTGATTTGCTGACTTCCATCGCGACCGGCATGAACATCTCAATTGTCGCAATGGCCTTCACGTTGCAGTCCGCAAACTGACGTAGTACTTCATCTGAAAGATTTCATTTCCTTACACAAGTAGTTGTTACAGTTGGAGTTCCAGCTTAAGTGACTGGCTTGAGCTATTGTTTATAACTTTTGACATCAATATACCATATTGATAACAATATAAAAATAAAAGGGCAGCAACGCACTCCAGAGCCTTCTGGCATTGAGAGGCGGTATCACTTAATATCAGATGAGCCTCCTGCCCCCGGTTCTATATAAAAAAAAGTCAGTAGGGTTTTCTCCACCACACCTTTGTGCATACGAGATAACTACAAGCCTTCATAGTTGTAGAGCCAGTGGATAATTATTAATATAAATAGGAGGAAAATGAGTCTCCGATAAAGATAACTCAAGCATAGACACGTATTTTATGATCGATGGGTGACCAAAGGCGAAAGAAAGTTATGTCTTGCGACGTCCATTGTGAAACGTATCCTGTCAAACATGAGATAACCATATATATAATACATTTTGGACCCTTAGCAAACATCGAATCGATCTTTTTAAATATTTTGAAATATGGCTTGGCTTGACCAATCCTACCTAAAGCTAACAATAACTAAAATAATCAATTTATCCTTTAGTTTGTAATGCGATACATATTAATTGACTCTCATCCGTAGGGACGCAGCTTCGATGCCCGGCTATGCATCAAAGGGCTTTCTTTCTATGTGCGCCTTTTAACATTCGCTCGAACAGTGAAGGAAAAACATCGTGAGGAAACGTGTTTAAGAATTCGTCGTGTGTCAGGCACATGAGGCTGATCACCTACTTGCCAATTATATTGACAAATGATCGCAATACAGGTACAGAAATCTGAGCCCCAGACCTAAAAATTTTGTAGTGCAATTGACATTTTAACTGATATTTTGCTTTTACTATTCTACCTACATTTAAGTTCTCTTGTGTTCTCTGAAAGACTGATCATCAAGAATAGCGTACAGTATATATGTGAATTTAGCAGTTTTAGTAAGTAGTTGGCCTAGTGGTTTCTGCGTGCGTCTCTCATCCCTGAGGTCGGTCGGTGAGGAGGTTCAATCCCCGGCGAAATTTCTATGTGCGCATTTAACATTCGCTCGAACGGTGAAGGTAAACATCGCGAGGAAACCAGCTTTCCATAGACCCATAAAGTCGACGTCATGCGTCAGGTACTGAAGGCTGATCACCTACTTGTCTATTAGATTAACAAATGATAATGAAACGGATACTGTACGAGCCAAGGCTGTACATTTTGCTCACTCAGGCGTTCTTAGTTTATAAGCGTGATGATCCCTATGAACGTGCCAAGGTTCGTACATTCTTGCTCATTTACAAGCTTGACAAATTCCTATGTTTGTACGTGCCATGGCTGTACATATCGATCACTTATAAGCGTGACGATTTCCCAAATCGTCGGAGTTACACCCCGAGAGCATAGCCAGACGTAGGCAGAGTGCCTACGTCTGGCTATGACTTGTTGTTGACTTTGACTGTTAAATTGTATTCATTCGGTATATAGCAATTAGCACGTCATTATTTCGCTCATATTCTATTGTAACACGCGAGTGGTAAATATAGAGTAAATCAATAAATCTCTATTATTTGAAGCATCCCGTTGACCCAGGACGCGTACATTTTGGTCCTTCGAGCCATCCAGAATCGTACATTTTGGTCGATCGATAGAAATCTAAGGTCCAAACCTAAAAAAGTTAGTAGCGGCATTGTTTTTTTTATATGTGAATTTAAGCATTATATATATTTAAATAAATAATTACCATGTGTATACAAGGGGTTTATGAAGGTCACTACAAGACCAGCTTCCATTGCCCCGTGAGCCAGCACCACAAATTCTGGCATGTTTGGAAGAATCAAACCAACACTATCACCGGGGGATAGCTTCAATTCGCTGAGAAAACCTTTTGCACATTTTTCAATTAACATTTTTGTCATTCCATACGTGTAAGTGCGACCTGATGCTGCACAAGTCTGCGACACATAATGTTATTAAAATACACATGTCCTAATGCTGAACTATACAGGTTAAGTATACATATTTTAGCGCGTTTGTAATGTATTTATTACCGTGTTTGTACGATAATACTTTTATTAATTTTCATATACGATCCTTAGAACTAATATTTTTTATTGACCGAGAGTTTAATATGTATTGATAAACGAAAAGCTATATCTATAATTAACTAAGTTTATTTATTTATTACATATTTCTTTGATTAGGCCTAGAGACTAAAATTTTATTCTATTGTACATTTTTTTCACAAACGTCAACTCTAGTGTCTTCAAAATTGTGTCTCAAAAGAATCTAATTTTCTCTTTTTTTTAATCTTATCTTCGTGGTGTTAATAACTAGAAAGGGAATGCTTTTCCATAAGGCCTAGAAGAAAATTTTAATGAAAAATCTTACTAATAAAAATGTTGTTGCTATACATGACTAACACTTAATAGTTACTGTAGGTATATATGTTATAAGTAAATCGTCCGATAAATGTATATACATAGTTATAATAATATTACCTATATTATGAAGATGTCTTTAATTTTTTTATAATTCAAGTATGTATTTATATATTTGAGTTAACCAGATAGTTGACGCATAATCAAGGATGCTTG
This sequence comes from Pieris brassicae, assembly GCF_905147105.1. Classification (NCBI taxonomy): domain Eukaryota; kingdom Metazoa; phylum Arthropoda; class Insecta; order Lepidoptera; family Pieridae; genus Pieris; species Pieris brassicae. The sequence continues at coordinate 18,334,698 of NC_059674.1, read as the reverse complement.
GGGGAACAAATTTATTACATATTTATATATTGTTTGTTGGGTACATCAAGTATTAGATCCATCAAATTTGCGATCTAATAAATTAAACGATATAGTAGAAATATTAAAATTGGTCATTTTTTTAATAACACGCAGAAAATGTTTTTACGTACCAATGCAGGAGAGTCTTTCCATAACCCAGCCTCCCCATAGACATGTTTCGTCAAAGTTACATTTTCATCTTTTATCACACCGTAATGCGAATTCAGCACATATTTTTCTGAATCCGAAGATAAATGCCGTATAGGGGGAAATCTTTTTAACTGATTTGATATAATGCGTGTAATATTTCTATTCAATATTTTATATGACATAGTGTATCAAGTAATAGAACGTAACTGGAAATTTTACGATGAACGCAATAGTTTTCTTTGATAATTAGATTTTTATGTTGCGATTAATGGGTTTCGCACGAACCGTAAATATTTCGTAAAAATAAATTCGATGAGTATAATAATTATTCTTCAAAAAGAACTGAAATGTGGCAATAAAATATATGTTTATAATAAATAATAAAATTTATTAGCTAATCATAAAAATTACATCATCATTCTATTCTATCACTTAAAAATTTCTTTTATTATTTTTTTAACACTTTTAATTCATTGCGCATAATTTTCCCCGCGGCGTTGCGCGGAATCGCGTCTAAAAAGGCAACACCACCTTCCAAATGTTTGTACTTCACCAACTTCTGCGCAATAATATCATAAACTTGTTTATCTGTCAATTTGTGGTTTGGCTTTAGAACGACAAAGGCTTTAGGGACTTCCCCCGCGAGTGCATCCGGCATACCGACAACGGCGACATCTGCCACTTCCGGTCGCTCCATTATTATATTTTCGATTTCTGTTGGTGAGACCTGTATAGGTAATGAGGTATGATTAGAGAAGACAAATTTATCGCCAATCTGTTATGTTTAAATAATATGCAGCTTTAAAATATATTAAATATTTGTTTATTAAATAACAAAATTAGCTACCATTACAGATTACTCTATTGCGGCAACTATCTACATCACATACAAAACAAAACATACACATAGAAAAAACAACAGAACATTCAACATATTTCCAATAAGACTATTTTTTACAGTATGGGAAATGACATGAAGCAATCCTTTTGTCAGTTCACTCAACGGACAATCAAAACATCTGTTAATCTGTGCACTTCGTTAATTATATTAAATTTTGAAAATAGAAGTCCACGATTGCCTCATTGGGATTTTGGTGATCTAATTGTTGTAAGTGATTTAAAAAGCAACATAATAATTGCAATTAAGAAGTTTATTATTGTTATGCAAACAATTTACTGAAAACATAGTTATATAGAGGTAACATTTGTGAGGTATTTTCTGGATCTACTGAAGCAATTCTGATAATTTTCAATTACTAATATAAAGTCATTATGTGAGTATATATAGTCTATATTACATCGAAAAATGACCTTTTCGTGGTAAGTCGAAAAGAGTGGGCAAGCAAAAACGTTTCTTACGAACGCTGCCTTAAGGATGAGAGATATATAAGTTCTAGAGAGCTTGATAATGGCTACAAAGAAGCCAACGGCAGGATATGTATAAAATAAGTCCTCGACAAAGTCAAAAACTACAGCACAGATAATATATTCCGGTTTTCACCTTTTAGAATGATTCGTACTCCTTATACATATACATATATGACTGAGTTTATAACAATTATTATTTTTTTCATATTGACTTACCTGGTTCCCCTTAACCTTGATAAGTTCCTTAGTCCTGTCAACTATGTAGAAGTAATGGTCCTTGTCATAATACGCGACGTCACCTGTGTGTAACCACCCTTCATTGTCTACGGTCTCTTTCGTCGCTTTCTCGTTATTCCAATAGCCTTTCATCACCTAAAGAGATTAGAATTATTGAATGAAGTCAAGTATAAGGAAATTATTAGTACTTGATAATTTTTATTACGCAGAATGTTTTTACGATTTGTAAAAACATATGCATATATGAAGAAGTATATTAAAAGATATATCCAAGATACCTGTGGTCCCTTGAATAATATTTCCCCTGACTCATGGGGACCCAACGAGTCACCCGTGGTGAGAGATATGACCCTGGCCTGAGTTGACGGCACCAGCTGTCCAATGGAACCGATTTTGTCATATGGGTATATGTATGGTGTTAAGAGAGTCACAGGAGAACTCTCCGTCATTCCGTAACCTAGAATTTTTAAAAACAAGATTTCATTTTTAAAATGATAATAGGTTATTTGACAAGATATTAATTTTATTAGTGAACCTACACCATTTTTTGTAAAATTTCTGGTATGATTCATGTATGATGATATATTTAAAAAACAATTGAAGCATTCGAAGAACCCGCCAAAACGCTTCTATAAACAAGATGGCGTCGCAATTTATCTCTCAAATTAATTAATAATTATTGAAAAAGATAAGTTGCAACAATGAATAATATTTAATAATTAAACTCTTAAGCGTGATAAGTTTACTTTAATCATAGAAAATACACATAGTTAAAATGTAGACTGCGTTAATTAAAACAGTCCTTACAATTCTCCAATTGATATCTTCAACTTGGAGCTTAGTTAAACCGATCCAGCTGATGTGCTGATGAGTTTAAATTCCTTAATTTATTCGCATTATTTCTAAATGCAAGACCGAACGAAAGAACGATAATATTGTTTGTGGTTTCTATGTATGTTCTGAAACTCGCTTCGACAGATGATTCTATAATATATCGTATTATTCTTTATGGACTAGTTTAAATTAAAATATTGAATTTTATTGTCGAAACTATTATTTGGACGCTTCATTACAAAAGAGTTTAACAAAAAGTTACAAAATCGGTTTTGAAAACTAGGATATCCGCTCAGCTCATGTAATACTAGATACACTTTAGTTAATTAAAACACGTTATTATACCAATACAAATATGTCATCCTAACAAATTGTAAGGAAAACATCGGGGCTAGTTTATAATTTTAACCTCCATATAAACAATTGTATAGATGGTAAAATAAACTTTAATCCGTTGATCAACTTTCTATAAATGTGTGCGAATAAAATAATTACGAGCCATGTAGTTTAATTCGTAATTGCAAAATTATTGTTTATTTATTTAAATAGACCTTCACTTAGTAAACAATATATGATGTTGTTTCCTTAATAGGTTAGAATATATTTTTAATTAAATATTAGTTATAAGTAATATATTTTCTTATTTAACTGTGGGTTTTAAACTGACTCCAAAACCGTGTAATCAATGCGACATGTTATTTTTTATTTAATAAAGTTTTTTAGACCGACACGGCCACGGCGGCCGTTTTGTTATAAGTATTTTATATTTTTGCTGCCACCGGCATTCGGTTCTACGAGTAGGAGCTCATCGAATGTAGAGATCAAACATATGTATTAGCAGACCAACCATTAACCAGCACAGTTAACTAATAAGGGTTTATAGTACGTTTATTCTAGCATACCTTGTAGTAACTTGATTTGATCCTTAGTCTTCCCGACCTTGAGAAGGAACTTCTCCAACATACTATCGGTGGTGGGAGCAGCCCCAACCATAATGGTTTCGACTGACTCCAAATACTCCTTCTTCACAGAAGGATGAGTCGCAAGGAATGTCAATAATGACGGCACCACAAACAGAGTTGTTGGTTTATATTCGATCAGACATTTTATGTAGTCTTCTGGTGTAAACCTACAATTGTAAATAAATACAATATATAACCTACAATAAAAATAAATATTAATCGCAAAACCCTAATACGGCTGGACCAATTCGAAAATTTATATTTATTCCTTAAACTAGAAAGAAAGAAAATTTTTATTATACATAATAAAAATATATATTTCGTTAAAAAGTAGGTGCACTAGCCCCTACACTAGGATTCTCTGTATCGTGGGCGGCTAGTCTCTTCAATTTGACATATTAACGCTCCTTGACATGATAATTTCGCTATATAAGGGCGAAAAGAAGTTCGCGCTGCTCGAGATTATATACAAATTGATCGATAAAGACGAAATTCCCGCAGGCGTTATAAATTCAATTTTATAATAATTCTCTTAACAAATTTCTCTAGTTCCAACGATTAAAAAGAGTGGCGGAGAGTTTCTTGCCAGTTCTTCTTGTCCTCTCTACGCCCTTGACTTGCAAACTTATTAAATCTAAATTTAGAATCAATTTAACATCTTTTCTGTTGACGTTCATAACTTTACTTGTTTACCTATATGAATAAATAATTATTTTAAGTTTGAGTTCAAATTTAAAAGAGTTTTTAATAGGAAATGTGGTCTTTGTGACTTTGAAAGTTCGCTTCAACTCTCAGAAGATTCAAGTTTCTATATTAGTAATGTTCAATGTTTATAAATTTATTATTAACCATTAGGCGGAAATATCTACCAGTTTCACTTGATAACTTTTGTATTAGAAATATAATAACTGTTGTAATGAAAACTGTGAGTTTGGTTCATGGATACATGAAACTTTAGCTTGTTTTGTTGACAATTTTCATATTTAAAATGAAATAAAATAAATCAGTGGACGCTATAACGTTTTAGGTCTGGGCCTTAGATTTCTGTATCTGTGTCATGAGCTGTGTTGGCCTAGTGGATTCAACGGGTGACTCTCATCCCAGTAGTAGTTACTTGGCTGTACTCTAATGGATTTCTTTCTGTACCTATGCGCATTTAGCATTCGATCAAACGGTGAAGGAAAACATCGTGAGGAAATTGCTTAGGACTCAAAAACTCGACGGCGTGTGTCAGACACAGGAGGCTGTTCACCTATTTGCCTAGCAATTTAATGACGTGGAATAAGTGATACCTGTATCTTATATTTCATAAACATATTTTATTTTATATTAGATTGACAAATTATCTTCAACAAATATCTGCCAAAACTCATAAAAAAGTATGAAACACTGGTTCACAATGTTTCTCTTGATACTTGATTAAATAATTGTCTCCTTTAAGTCTACTAAAATAACTATAAGAGTTTAAATATATTAATGTTAAACATCAGAGGAAATAGTTAATGTTTATAGTTAAACGTCTCTAATTAAAACTTAATCTCTACTTTTTATAAATAACTATGCTGAAAAGTTGTTTCTTTAAAATAAATATTTCACACAGATCACTCACTTGGGAAGAGAGACGATGTGATAGCCGAGCACCAAGTTATAATTGAGAACGCCGTTAAATCCGTAGATGTGGAAAAATGGCGGAACCGTCAAGATGACGTCGCCTTTTCCTGAAAATACAATTTTCTTTAACACAATTGCATTGTCTATTTATATTTAATGGCAATTTCGTGTATTTAAATTTTATTAACTGGCAACCCTTTATTCATAAAAACAAAATCTCAGAACTCATTGCGCTCTTTTGACTAAAATACTCGTCGTTACGTCGTTACTGTCATATTGTTTAGGCTGTCACAAAAAAACAAAGATGGCTGCTTTAGTAAAATCAGGGCTGATTTATTTCTTATGCATAAAAATACCGGGGTTTAGATAAAAATTGACAAGAGTTGGTAGTTCTAGTATTTTTGGGTGCTTTTGATTTAATTATAATTATTTTGCTTGTTAATTATGAATACTATAGTTTGGGGTCGTGACGTCGAGTTTCGACCCCGGCAGGCCTTTTAAGGGGTTCAACTTTTTCGCATTTTTTGCATTTTAATAAGTCAAAGTAAACTTTAAAAGCTGTCAATTTCTTTATGACAGTTTATATATATTAGTTTACAAGACTAAATTAAAACATAACATATAAAATATAACATTTTTATCGTATCAAAAAAAAACGGTACTATAAAATTATAAACCTAGGAAAATTTACCTTTTGCGGATTCATACTTCATGAATTTTGGTGTTTGTACTTGCTTTATGTTGGACACAAGGTTCTTATGCGTCAGCATGACTCCCTTGGGCAGTCCAGTGGTTCCACTGGAGTAAGGGATTAGACAGACATCGTCTGCGTTCAATTTAGGAAGATCTGCTTCATGACCCGCCATCAACAGTGAGCGGAGGCCATGGATTCCTGGAAACGTTTTAAGTTATTTTCAATAACATCTAATTGTAATAATTAATTATTTGCAAGAGTATGGTTCAAAAATATTATGGAGGAACAATCTTCGCATATTGTGCCACATATCCACATACACCACATACACATAGTATATTATTGTATCACTAAAAATAATAAAAAAGACTTAAATGTGATCGCAACGGCTCTATTGATACTAAGCATTCTCTTTTAGGCAAACCAACTATTTTAAATTAATTAATTGTTATATATTTGTTATTTATAGATTTATCGCAATAACTAAAAGTATATAATCGTTAATATTAAGGGCATATGTAATATGTATGATTCATGTGCACTTTTTACTTTTCACGTATCCTCTTTTAGGTTAGTTTGTTTTTTTTGCTCCTGTTTATACTATATTTTAATATGTATTTTTCAACTTCTTGCCTATCTGATCTAATTTACATTTTTTTTAGGAAGAGAGCGCTTTCGAGCGATAAGGCCAATAATATATATATATATTATTAGCCTTAAATCCCTTAAAAAGCAGCCCTAACCAGTTGAAACCTCAAACAATTTGACTCACCCTTTAATGAATCTGTTCTGTTCGATTTCACGGTGAAAAAAATTATCATGGGAAAGACAGAAAAAGGACCTACTTGATTTGCGTTTTGACCAGAACTCACCAATATCCAGATTGAGCTTTCTGATAAACGAGCTAAGTCTGGATATCCATAGTTTCTCTCAAAGTCAAAAATCATATATTCATGTAGGTAACACAATGTACACTTATGAATGTCGAAAAAAGAAATATACATTCAATGCTTCTAATTTTACATTTACTGCCAGTTCTCAAATCAAGGGCGTAGCACGGAAGAGAAGAACTGGCAATAAACTCTCCACCACTCTTTTTAATCGCCAAGTTTTTTGTTAAACACAAAGTTTGTGAGGAGCTGCAACCATTACACCATATTTCACATGACATTAAGTAATAATAAAAAAATTGCGTATTTATAAAATATATGTTGTGTGGCGAGGATTGACAAGAATAAATAAATTATAAAAATATTTATCAGGTAAGATTTCCTAAGATCATTTTAACAGATGCAAGTCTAAAGCTTATACAGTGTTGTTACCACACTGTATAGTTACTTAATGTTCGTTAAATACCTAGTTAAAAATTTAGTGCACATCAAAAATGGCAAAGGAAAATGGCATATTTCGTTCAAACCGTTGGTCCAGCACCTAGACCCACAGGGAATAAAATTGAGCTGCCACGTGAAGTATTGCCGAATCAATTCGACTAATGGTCTTTCAAGAATACTCGAAACAAACGCTGCAATTTCCCTGTACTAGACTATCTAAAGTTAGTAATTCTTTTTGGGAAAAGAGCTTTTCTTTAATAAAATCCCAGAGGCTCTTTTATCTCTGCCTTTTAATAAATTTAAGAAATATATTAAAGGAAAGCTGTGTGAAAAGGCTTACTACAAAGTTAACGATTATCTAGTTGAAAAGGGCCTGGGACTAGTGTTAGACAGGCCACTTCTATTAAATTTGCGATATTTGTTTTATAATAAGTGTTGTTTGATGATTTGCTATTTTGCAAGAGTAGTTTTGAGAGAGTAGAGTTTTGTACGTCGGCTTTTTCTCTCGGCCTACATCCTCTGTCTTCTTTGCCGATGAGTAGGCATGTCTACTTATTTAAATTTAATGACGTGGAACAAGTGATACCATTCTCTTAAATTAATAATAACCATAATAAACATTTTTTTATTATTTTAAGAACGTAACATAAAACGCTGGCAACCCTCTCGCGAACTCTCAGACCTTGAGACTGTCCATATGCTATCACTTAACATTTATTTATTTTCACATCATTATTCTATCTTAACAGCCACTACTAATGTCTATTACATTAAACTAACGACCGACGAATTTAATTAACGACCCAATATTACATTAAAAAAAATCTTAATATATATAAATCTCCTGTCACGATGTTTGTCCGCGATGGACTCCTAAACTACTTAACCGATTATAAATTAAATTGGCACACCGTGAGCAGTCTGGTCCAACTTAGGAGATAGAATAGCTTAGATCTTTAATTATAGTCGCAATTTCATTTTTTTGCAAATTATTTGTCTATAATTAATTGACAGTCACAATTATCTGTTAACTCCAAAAGATTCTAACAGATGTCGATACTTTTCGACTGGATTGAGTAAGTAATCAATAGATGGCACTGCTATGGTAAACCGACAAACGTGTCATATAAGCTACAATTGAATATCATGATTATTACGTGTTATTGAGGCTAAAGTATAAATTAAATTTATTTTGTAGTAAACGAAATACAGTAAAATTCAATTATTTCTACTTTTTCAAGTTTTGGTGTTAGCATAGCACACGTAACACGTGGTTGACGTGTTACTTAGACCGAAGTGTAAATCAAATTCAAACTATAGTGACGATAATACAGTGAAAGATTTCATGTCACGGTATTAAAGCTAACTAAAACCACATTAAGGAGAAACGAAGTTCGTGAGGGCAACTAGTATATATATATATATTATAACTCATAGCAAGCCACTCTTGTGAACTCAGACGGTGTACAAACAAATAGGTCTCGATAGAAATTCTGATTATTATATGTATTGCTCGCGTCATCCGGTGAGCCTCCTGCCCATTTGCCCACTGTTCTATAAAAAATATATACCTTTAGTTTTGTCATCTTCGCCACCGACCCATATGGTTCCTTTATAATCCTTCAGTGATTTGCTGACTTCCATCGCGACCGGCATGAACATCTCAATTGTCGCAATGGCCTTCACGTTGCAGTCCGTGAACTGACGACGTACTTCGTCTGAAATTGTGTTATTAAAATGTTATTGAATTAAGTTTTGTTACCAATGTAATTTGTAATACATTCACTAGATTTTCTCATAGTTATTATTGAACAAACAAACAACACTTTTATTCACCAAATGTAAATGATGGAGCGTCGTAAAGAATCATCAGTTATACTGAAAATTTCTGCAAATTTTATGTATATTTATAATTAGGAGAATTATTTATATTTATTAATTAATTTTATGTATATTTATGGCGACAGGCGTTTCGAATGAGACACCGTATCCATTCAATCCTAGGCAGTGGAGCCAATAATATTGAGAGGTGGTCCATCGCCTGGCCGGTAGCTCACTGGAGTGAGCGAAGTACGTAGTAAAGGTCCTCGTCTTCCCCGGTGAAGGCGGTTTTTTATCCTAATTTTTTTTTTGGTTATTAATGATTTCAAATTTTTGGGAGCCCATAACTATAGCTTACGCTCTTCCGAAAACTATACCCTTGAAATTCCATCTCATAACTCCTCCTTTCTTGGCGTTTCCTTTAAGGTCTCTGCAGTTAGGCCATGGAATTCACATCCCGTCCCTATTCACTTAGTTCCTTCTTCCTTTAAATTTATTCTGTACAATCATTACGTGTCCACATCGTATACCTAACTTTCTTACTAACTACTAACTGACGTGAGACTTATCTTAAATTATCGTGATTTATGTGTCTTTTTACTTTCTATTATAATGTATCATCTTTTTAGTTTAGTTTTGTCTTAATAAATGTGTATAACATGTATTTTTGCACTACTTGCCTATGTAATTTAATAGATTTTTTTTCTTTACTCACAGTGGTTGCCTGGAAGAGATAGCTCGAAGGCGATAAGGCCGCCAGTTACCCTCCTTTTGATTTAATTATGTTCGATTTTTTTTAATATTGTAGTGTAACGTTGTAATAAACGTTGTTAATAAAATAAATATTTTTTTTTATTATTATTGGCCGTGCGGGCATCGTCGGCTTTTAATTTGTCGTTAGCTATGGTAATTGGATCATCCGGAATTCGGATCTGTTAGTATGTGTCGGGGCCTCCTGCAAGCCTTTTTTCTAGACGACACTTCGATACCGCGCCATCTATGGAGCAGTATTGGTACTACAAAATTAATTTTGGGAAAAGATTTCGTTTTGATAGGTAACTTGGTAGATATATATTCTCCTAATTGCAAATATAAACACATTAAAAAATCGTTTTTAGCATATAGGTAACGGATGAACGCACTAATCCTGCAGCCGGACCTCGTACTATAACAATATCTTATAGAGACCATATATTCCAAAACTTGATTTATTTAGGCTTCTAATTTTATACACAACGAAGTTATAAGCGAAAATGCCTTGAACTGCTTCAAGAACAGCCGATACTTCTGCTTTTATGTGTCAGCTGCTCTATATGTAAACCTAGATTTGACTTTATTTTTTTTTATTTACATAAACACATATTCTAAAACGCTGATAATAAAAAAACTAACTAAAATTACTAAAATTATATATTATAAAGCACCGGCTCGGAATTACAGAAAATGATACAGTGCAAAACGCAATAAAATTGTGGGAACTAAGAAACACATCATATGCACGCAGCAATGGGTTTGTACTCTGTTAAAAATAATAATAAATGTTATTACTTATGCCGTTTATGAGTTTATAAAAATCCATGTAATAGTAATAAACAATTAAAATGATTAGTTATCCATTATATTCATAAACTAAACTGTGTCATGCAATTTGCATAAAATCTTTAAGAAATTACCTTCTCAACATTGTATTAGAACAAAGAGTCTTAAATAAATATTAGAGGCACCTGTTAAAAACTATCGTATAGATGTACTTAATTTATTTATTTAGAATACTTTACACAGACCCTCGATAAACACAAAAAAAACGAATTTACTTTTATATTTCTATTTCCATAAACAAAATATCATCTATATAAGAAAATTGCCTTTCCAGAACTGGCTATTAATATAATAAGTAAATAAAATGTGTTACCACAGAATAGATTAATAAGGTTCGTAAGGCTTGGGACGAAATCGAGGTATAGACTCTTACATAATATGCAAGATCATTGAAAAAAATCGCTACTTTCAATAAGTCTTTCATATTTATACCCTTTACTGGCCTATACCCTTGCACCATAGATATAGACATTTATCGATTATAGATAGACATCTATTCATAGGCGGACTCTGTAAAGAAAAATTACGGGGATTTGGGGTCGCAGCAAACTAATTAACATCACAGTAATCATTTTAATACTCTATATGATTTTTTTTGTGAATAAATTATTATTATAAATATGTAGGTTAAGAAGGAATTAGCAAATATGAAGTATTCGTTCGCATAACGCCATGCCGCCTCTCTTTCACACACTCTATCAATGATTTACTCACCAGAAGTGTACAAGGGGTTGGCAAAAGTGACTACAAGTCCTGCTTTCATGGCACCATGGATGAGAACAACAAACTCCGGTAAATTTGGCAGAATCAGTCCAATTCTTTCACCCGGTTTCAGCTTCAAATGACCGGCAAGGGCTGTCGAACAACGTTCGATCATCAAACGCATCATTCCATATTCGTAGGATCGACCAGAGGCTCCGCATGTCTGCAATTGGAACCAATTTGGCTTAATTAATGTTGGTTTTTTAATTAGTGGCTTGCGTACGACTCTCATCTCTAAGGTCGTAGGTTCGATCACCGGCTGTGCACCAATGGACTTTCTTTCTATGTGCGCATTTAACATTCGCTCGAACTTTGAAAGAAAATATCGTGAGTAAATTGGCTTAGACCCAAAAAGTCGACGGCGTGTGTTAGGCACAGGAGGCTGATCACCGACTTGCCTATTAGATCGACAAATGATCATAGCCGGGGATTGAACCTACGACCTCAGGGATAAGAGTCGCACGCTGAAGCCACTAGGCCAACACTGCTCACTGTTTTTTTTATGTTCAATTAACAAACGAAGGTTATGGAATCTATCGATTTCAACACCAGATAAGTTTCTATGATTGTATGTTTGTAAATAGATAAGGTGTTCTAATATTTGTTTTTCTTATCAAATTGAATTTGTACACTTGAGTAACAAAGTTAACATACACTAGCACTTGATAACGTAACAGTGTCAGAATAGTAAATGACCCCATTGGATCCAGACACATGAAACAACACATATTTGTGCTTCTGTATAATATATAGTATTGCTACCATCCGTGATCATGATAATTTTTATATTATTGATAGCCGTCTGTGATTGTCGAAATCGATTTGTTGAAGTTCAAACGTGCGACCTCAACGTTGTAAATCCTATAACTAGCACTACTCTGCATCTTGATACAAGTTATATTAACTGTTTAATTACCAGACAAATTAAAAATATTTTTTCCAGAAATTGAATCAACACAAAAATAAGTGCGTATAGAGGTGTAAATTCATGAAAGTCTAGACGTCATAACGAACGTACTACGGAACGCGAGCTTTGGCAAAAGAAACTGTCCAACTATTTATAAACAAGTATCAAAGATCAAAGATATTCAAAATTAAAAAAAAAATCAAGGCGCACAAAGACTCTATTCTAATACAAATGTCTATCAAAATCTAAGTTTAAGAAGTAAGAAGTTAGAAATGAATTAACTAACACAAAGTATCTTAAAATATCAAACGTGACCTATTTTTGAGAACGACGCGTTTAAAGGGAAATAGACGGATGCATATTATCTATGTTTAAAATAGAAAATATACTGAATTTATTGTCTCTGGTACAAGGAAAAATAATCTAAAGGGATTCTTATTTAAGTTGTTAAATGAATATAAAGTCTTAAACAAAACGAAAAGATTTTTTTTAAATTTCTAAATAAATATCTCATTCCCGTGCACCAGCGAATTGTGAATTTTGTTCACCTTCGATAAGACTATTTATATTTCGAAACATCTACTCCCTTGAACTTTGTACTATCATGGAATCATTGCATTTAAGCCAATAAACATTGTTAATCAACTGTTTATTGAAAATAATAGTTAATTAATTGTGACCATATAAATATCTACACATTTTCTTGACATTTATTTAATTTTAACAAAATTTTGATAATTGCCGAAATGAAGGTAAGTTCAAACAACTATTTTCAACCTACCTTCATTTTTTCGTTCTTAATAAATTCAACATTTTTTTTACATATAAAAAGTTTTGCTTACCACACACGGTGAATCTGACCACTCCTCAAAATCTTTAAACACATGATCTGTTAAATTTTCATTTCCAACAGATATTTCACCGTATGGAGATACCAAATGGTTCGGCTCCAAGACCGGCGCTGTCTTTGTGGCTAAACATCTAACATTCCTAACGACAACATGTCTTTTAATCTGTTTTCCTGTCAAACTTTTTAATATCTGTCGCGCAATCTTCCCGCGCAAAATTTTCATAGACATCGCGGTTGACGCGTGTTGCACGCTGCGATTACTGCAACTGTTTGGTTCCTATGCTCCCATAACATTGCTTTCAGACCAGTGCTGGCAGCAAATATATACAGTAGATTGTCGTAGGTTATCTTTGATAATCTTTTTAATTGATTTTTGTCACAAACGAAACTGAAGTAAAAATGGAAGTATATGGAAAATATTGTACGAAATCTAACCATTTATATTAGAAAGGTGTTTTATTCATGTTGATTTTGTTACAGAGACACAACGATGTTACAAATAACAGTATTTCTACTGTATTTTTAGTCAGTCGTAGACAACATTGACGTGTTTTGGCGCGTACAGTTACTCGTCATAGGGCAAGGTCCATCTTGATTAATTCCAATGTTTAGTTTTACATAAATAGTACCATTGTCATATAGATACATATGCACAAATCGAACTTTGACCAATATCCTACACACGCCCATATTCTACAACCTGTTTAATCAATATGCCACGGTGTTTTTGTGGTGATAAAAAAATCTTGTACTACACCCGGTAATCGAACCAGAAAGGGATACATAATCATGAACGACAAGCCTTTACAAAAAAATCAAATACTAATTTATAAACGCATTTTTTTAAAATTAAAATCAAGCAAGCCTTCTTTATCGATGTTTACTTAATAAAAAAACGAACGAAATAATCATCAATTTGTATTGATGAAATAACCTACAAGGAATAACTTTAAATCAAAATTTATCCAAAGCAATTCAGACTCTACAGTTTAAATGGTATTGTTTACGAAAATAATTGATATAATTATGTTTAGAAAACTGCATGCTGTTAATAAATGTAAGCATAGAAATTTTTCTATTAAGGTCAAACTTATTACTGAACGTAAATCCTTCCTGGCATAAACATTTTTTTAACTTAGTACTTAAACACTACGACTACTACTACGACTACTACTACTACGACTACGGGGTATCGACAAATCATTTCTACTATGATCTGAAATCTTAGGAATCGTCAACGAATGTTATTATAATATTTTTTTCGCTTATTTGGCGCTGGTATAATAATAAATATTACAAAAGTAGAATATACATCTTAGATCTGTTATATACATTTTTTTTCTTTATCCTTATGTCAGTAATTGGTTTCTTTCTCCATTCGCTTCCCGCTAACGCTTTTATTTATTCTATCCATCTTTTTTTTGATGCCCCTTTTTCTCCTTCTTCCCTTTGGTATTTTCTTTGCTGCTTGGTATAGTATATTAAATATTGAATATATTATACTGTAATAAAGATTGTTTTTAAATATTTATTGAATGTCACTTTAGAAACTTTCAATACATTGTCTTGGAGTTTTAGGAATTTACTATACGATCAATGATCATAACTTGATAAAAATCTTTTAAAGAATTTTATGTTTCTGTTTAAAAGAGTCCCACTCCATGTACTCTAACGCCTTTTATATATTAAATATTTCGAATAATCAACCATGAATTGAATGAATAAAGCGTGCGACCGGTTCGTACGGATTAAGATCAAAGTCATTCTTCTATTTAGTGCATTATAGTGCCACGAAGTCCCCCTCTTCCCACATAACTGCATGATACAATCGCTAATAACATTTATATATAAACAAATATTAATATGCTTTCCAAAAACGTAATGTTAACTTGACGAATTACATATATTGTAGTTATAAAAGCAGTGTTCTATATGAGTATCTCTTCCCTGAGGACGTAAGTTCGAGCCCCGGCCAGCAATGGACTTTTTATTCGTTGGACACTCGCTTGTGACGTGAAGGAAAACATCAGCGTATCAAATGCAAAAATCGACATGTGACAGATATCGTCTACGTGTCTATGAAATAAAAATCAAAACATCGATAAGTAAGACGATATTTTTAAATTACTTGTATATTTTTTGTTAAATATATTCACAGAATAATAATTAAAACACAATTAAATAACCACTGTATTTATTTAAATAATCCATTACCCGATAATTCTATACAATCAAAATTTACATCTAATTTACAACACAAACATATCACAATAAAAAACTATTGTTTTAAAAGTTGTACGCTTGTCGTACTTACGGCTAAGTCAATATTTGAATTGAAGGCTTACTCTGTAAATTCGATTTTATTTGTGACTTAAGCACCGAAAAAACAACAACTTTTCCTTTTTAAACGTTAAAATTATTTACAGAGTAAGCTTGCTGATTTAAATTTAATTGTTGCGAACAATTATTTTGTATTGCTCGTTTTAAAATATCATTATTTCCAAAAATAGTTAGAGTATTTTATAGGATTTTCCGTCTAAGTTTATTTTTCCATTTTAGACCGTCCATAAGTTTAACAAAGTTTAATATAGGTACTAACAAAATAACTAAGTTACACGTGCGTGTAAATAACATACATATTTTAACCTAACTCTGTCAAACTACTTACTAAAAACAACCAAAAAGATAAAAACAATTAAAAAAATTTAAGTTATTTTTCTCACAAGATGGCGCGACTAGTTTTCAATTAAAACCAAACGCGCAGTTGTAATCAATTAATATATACAAAATGTAATTTTATTATTTAAATAACCGTCATTATCACACGCTAATTTTAATAAAAAATTGCACAAACTTAATATTATAATATACTATAACAAAAAATTTCGCAAACAAAATGGCAGTGATGTGATCACAATGTTTTATTGTAATTTTGTCAAACAAAATAAAAAAAAAATGTTCATAAACCACAGCACCAATAACTAAGTGTTACCTGAAAAATGCTACCCGATTCCCATATCTGTCTATATCTTTCTATGTAAACTGTCAAATGCGCTCCGTTAAACTCTATACTTTATTGACCGTTTATAGTTTCCTCGGAATATTTTGACAGTATATAAAACTGGCGCCAAAAATGTAATAACTTTTTCTTTGTTACTTTTATACAAAAGAATCAAGTACAAATATATTCTGTTGCGTGGAAAATGCAATAAAAGACTTATTTAATCTTTGTATATAAGAAGAATGTAATTAAATTGATATAGTTTCTATACTCAAATATTCGTCATAACTGGTGTTAGTTCTGATATAATTCATATTATCAGCAAAATTTAAAGCTCAGAGCAATCCAGTGACTGCTATTATTATTATTAAATTATTTATTATAATCTATTGCATATTAAAAAACTACATAATAAGTTGTGGTTTGTAGCAATAGTCGATCTTTTATTGAAAATTAAAATTAAATTATTTTAAACATCAGAATTAGCACAATTAATGAATCAATATTTTTTAAATTTATTCTTTTAATTAACTAGAAGCCATGTCATGTCTCGGAACCGATAAGAAAAATGTCAATTGAAACGTCATGCCGTCACAATTACTCCGAAGTTTAGGTTAACTTTTTTCTTTAGGCTTCATAAATGTCTGATGCGTTATGAGCTCTCTGAAATATCCGTTCGGCTTCTCCATTAATTCCTTGTAGGAGCCCTTTTCCACGATCACGCCGTTGCCTATCACCGCGACTTCGTCCGCAGACTGAATGGTACTCAAACGATGTGCTATCGTCAGTACTGTGCGCTCTCTGCTTATCTCCTTCAATGCTTTGTCGACTAAATATTCGGAATAAGTATCTAATGCCGAGGTAGCCTCGTCTAGGATGAGGATTTTTGGATTCTGCAATAATAATAATAATTGATTTCCATAGATTACAAACAGACCAGGCTCCTGATGTAGTGAGATTTTAGTGGTCTGTGACTTGTCGGTTACATTTACTATGTAGGAATATAAAGAATTACATAAAGTAAAAGTTATAAAAAAACATTTTAAATAAATAGGTATATCTCTTCTTGAAGGGTGCTATGTTGTCAGTATTAAAAATACTGTAATGGTTATATTCATACAAAAAAAGGAATAATAAATATAATATTTATAATTGTCAAATTCGTATATTTTTTTAAATATTTTGAAAGTAAATATTGGCAATGCTACTCAGGGATAATGTTCCAATGATAAAATAATATTTTAAATCGGTTTTTAAATCGGTCAGGTAGTACTGTAATAGTTAGAAACATAGAAACCTTCTCTCCATATTAGCACAGATTATTACAACTAAACAACAAATAACGCTATGTTCCTGTGTAGTAAACAGACTAGACTTTTTATTTATTTCTGAATTTTTAATTTAAAAGATTATATTTATATCAGAGTATAAATCAATTTGGATATTGTTGAATTACGAAATCCCTAGCAATTGACACTAGGTCAATTGTCAACGTGACATGTGCTATACGCAATCCATGTTAAATTCCGTTACATCAAAGATATAAACGGGTAATATAAATGTAAGGGAAAAGAAATAGTAAGTGAATAACTAAATTAACAAAAATAAAATTATACAATTCATAATTATACTTTCGAGTATTTTAGCGCCATGTTACAGGAATAAAGAATAGGTACCTTAACAATAGCCCTGGCGATGGCTACCCTCTGCTTTTGCCCCCCACTGAGCTCGGAGCCCCCCGCCCCCACCTGCCTCTCCCACCCCGCTCTGCTCTGGTTCGCCAGATCTTGCAGCTGAGCCGCTTTTGCTGCTTGGAGCCATGCTGCCTCCTGAGGTGATTAATAAAAATAAAGGTAAGATTAAGAAACGAGATCAGCTCGTACTATGACACCCGTATGTCAAAATCCAATACCTCTTTGACACACAATAGCACGACACACTTTACACATATCCCTAAGTCTCGGCTCTGAGTACGCTTACTTAGACAGCGCAAGGCAGAGTTCGTAAAGTTGTAAGTTTTATTGATCTAGAAAAAATCCCACAGATTCCTAAACTATACATTTGTAAGTGTGTTAAACCTTGATTTAGTGGCATAAATGTCTGATAATGTTTTAAGTATATCTTTTTTGAAAGAGTTAGGGGGGGGGGAATTGAATATGTTATTGAAGGCGTGGTATATATAATAGGCGTGGTGGGGTACAATTTATTAGAAACAAGACGGAACTTCGACCTATTATATACTTAAAGTCTTGTGGGGGGGTTCTTTGTACCTAGGGGATATGCGTGACGGCGAAGGGCAAGGTTGTTTGCAATACCACGGGTCAGAACCGGTCTGTTCACCGCTTACTGTAGACTGCCTCCGACACTATCGACATTTTTTACATGGTCGCAGAGTACAGTATCTATATTGTGTATACACAAAAATATTACATACATTATGCATTTAATATTTTTCGACATTATCGTATTAGCTTATTACTGTTCAGTTAATGTATGTTTTTTTATGAATAAATAAATGAATATATGTCTAGTGTCAAAAAAGGTCGTACAGTTCCTGTGTCATCGATTGATTTAAATAATAGAGGATTTAATTAAAAAAATATTACATAAATCAAACAATTATAAATTGATGCTAATAAGAATACATACTGTATTCGAATGACAATTCTCGTCAAGAACAGGTGTCTTGCATCGGCTATCTATGGTGCGTCAATGTTTCAATTGGTTTGTGACGTTTTACGTGCAATTTTAATGGTTTGTTTGTTATAATTTATATGTCACTGGCTTTAGTATATATGTGTTAATGATTTAAATATGTTCGACGTCCTGGTGGACGGAAAAACTGTGTACAGTTTGTGTTTCCACCACACCAACTTCCTATCTATTAAGAGCATTTATACAATAAATAAATAAATATTTTTTTAGTCTATATTAAACACTCGCGTATAACAATAGAATATAAACGTAATAATGAAATGTTAATTGCTATGAAACGAATAAATACCATGCAATAGTTGAAGACCTGGTTTATACCTTGCTATACTCCCGACGATTAAGGAAATCGCCACGCTTATAAAATGCCAGCCATGTATAAATGTTTAATGTAGAAATATAGGAGGAACCGGGGAGTTGCGGGGGTATTTAATCAATATTGTTATAGATAAACAATTAGTTGAACTAAAATTCGGGTACATAATCTGTGGGCTGAAAAGTTCTTAGGCTGACACCTAGATGGCGCTACTAGTAATACATATCATTTTTAGTTCAACCTTCAATAGACACGTGTTAGTGATAATGAAAGTTTTGTTGGTTTTAAAAATTGTCTTTCAGACCACAAGAGAACGCTGGACAAAAGTTTTACGCTGATGAAGAAGCAATCGTAAGAGGCAGTGGCAAATGAAATCGTAATAAAACCGGTATCGAAAAATTGTATGGTCGGTACCAGACTTGAATAATAAAATCAAAAAAAGATTTTTTAATTGTTAGCCCACGAACATTTCTGTCCAACTGTTATAAAAATCTTACCTTATCATTTGCCTCCAGTGCTGATTCCTCATCCAGGCCATACATAATGTTTTCCCTTATCGATCCAGTAAATAGCACCGGTTCCTGGAAACAATAAAATAATATAAAATCTTTGTCAAAAAAACTTCAGTAGTGACTGACGGATTAAATTGTGGACGGCGACAAGAGGAGGCTTTTGGCAATATCAGGATTACTGCCATTTTTTTATAGAACAGGGGGCAAACGGGCAGGAACACCCGATGTTAACTGATACCGCCGCGCACAGACACTCTCAACGGCTCGCGAGTGCGTAGCCGGCCTATTAAAAATATTTCAATAAACAGCACGCACCTGACTGACAAAACCAAGATGACTCCTCAACCACACCGGATCCAATTCCCTTATGTCACAACCATCTAAAAGAATCCTCCCATTCTCGGGATCATACAGCCTCAATATTAGAGAGGCGATGGTGCTCTTTCCACACCCTGATCTCCCCACAAGAGCCACCGACTTCCCCGGTAGGAGATGCAGGTTCAAACCCTTCAGCAATGGAGCACCACCGTAATTATATGTTATGTTTTCTAGTATGATTTCGCCACGAGGACGGTCTACTGGTCTGAGACCGCCTAAAACCAAAGATTAAAATCTTAAAATGTATTTTTAGTGTTTTTTTTTTATTTTCACTGAATACAATCAAACACTCAACACAAAATGAGTTATCTCTTTCTGTCAAATCGTGTTAACGCTGTAATGAAAAGAGACGAAAATAAAAGATATCTTTACGAATAACAGTGCGTATATATATAAATATATATATTCATCATCATCATTGCTTATTAAACAATAGTTAACATAATATAATATACTCTTAAAAGTGACACTTTCTTCTATAATCCTTAAAAAGATAATATTACAAATCCCACCTATCCTTCTTCATCAGAAGAGTGTTAACAGAGGGATAAAGAAAAGCTCGCTTGTTCCTATAAAAGTGAATGTTTAGAGTTAAGGCAAGTGTCCTCTCCCCCCCCCCCCCATAAAACCTCGTTTAAGAAGAGTTTTCGAATCACCTCCCTAACAATCCAATTACCGCCCTGTGGTGTGTGGGGCCCACGTTTTATTTAAGCTCGCCACCCTGCTTTAGAACCCGTGAAATGTGCAAACACTTCATCTATTTCACTGATTTAAGTCAATCTGATTAATTCAGAAATCAAAATAAAACGCACCGGAAACTGGAATTTTCGGCTCGCGATCCACAATTTCCCAGAGCCGTGTCGCAGCACCAATTCCCTTATTCATCTCTGTATAGAAACTGCTAAGTCCACCAATACTTATGCCCACATAAGCCGCATAGAGAAGGAACGACGTCAAATTACCCACGGTTAGTTGCTCTGTGGCCACCATACCACCCCCATAATAAAGTACTAGGATTATTATTGTGTTGCCAGATAGACCCGTCTGTAAACGTAAAATCATTTACCCAACCTATAGTTAAATAGACTGGTAAATAATAATTATATCAGTTCCGCTATAGCCTACAGCCATTTTTAGACATATTTTTTATACAACATGTGATAAACGAGCAGGAACCTCGCCTGATGTTCAGTGATACCATAGACAATCTCAATGCCAGAAGTGCGAGTGCGCTGCCGGCCTTTTTCTTAGTATAGAATTATCTGAGACATGACGGTGTTCGGATGATATCTTTTACCGTGTTAAGATATACAGTAATTAGAGTTAAGAGTCGCTTGAGCCAAAATAGACAGGCTTAGTTCAATTACACTTCATTAAACTCGACATTTCGAGAGATTTTCATCAATCGTGGTCAGCGTTTCTATTAGTATGCGTACTCGCAAAATCAAAATACAAAATTATTCTAAATATTTATTTAACCATACGGGCGAAAGGCCCTACCCGTGTATTATGTCAAGATTTGTTGCGACCATTTCAACAATATTATTCAACAATATAATCTCAATCAATTCCCATAAACCATAAATTATAAACCTGAACCTTTCTTAGGTAACTATAAGTGCGGAGTTTAGAGGTAGTTTTAAGTATAATGAAAATGCATTATATATGATGTGTTGGACTTTAATAAATAAATATCACCCTGCCTTATTAATTTTAGCTGATTTAGGTAAAACTATCTTTCGACTAAAGGGACAAAAAACTATTCATGAATATATTAAAAACCAAATTGTATAACCTCAATCTTAAAAACTAAGACAGTCCAAATGCACTCTTGAAGTACTTCCGTCTCTTTCTTCAAACTACGTTTACGCTATAATAAAAAGAGACAGGACTTCTTTAGTTTTTATAAATAAGAAAACTTACCAATCCATAAAAGCTCCCAACAGCCAACGACTCCTTATAGGCTAATGTCAATATATTCTCTATTCTTTGCGCATACGATTCACATTCTCTCTTTTCTTTACTAAATGCTTTCACTGTTTTTATATTTGATATTTTTTCCTCGGCTAACTGAAATTTAACTCTATATAACTATTGTGCAGTTATAGATACACTTTGACCTGTAAGTCTAATTTAATATTATACGTTTTGTGATAGACGAAATCGAAAATAATTTATATTAATTACTTAGCGAAGAATCGGTTTTAGAATACTTGTAGGCTTGTCCAGCCCTTTGATTTTTTTGAAGTGTTTCACTCAACGACTCAAAGTTATGTGGTGGTACTCCAGAGGTGGGCGTTTGAACGCACGACCTCCGCACACGATGAATTATACTCAACGGAAAATTAAATTATAGTTTTGAAATGAAACTTCTTTATCGGCGTTGGAAAAAAAATACAGTCACATTTTTCGATTACGCGTCACATTTTTCCGTTACGCGCCATCCTTTTCTCGTCCCTACCACGGTTGATTCGAAGAGATTCGAAGCAATTTATAACGATAACAATGATAGTAATAATTCTAATACAATTAATGAAATTCTGTAATAATCTTAGTAGTAATACGGTAAAATGAAATAATTGTATTATTTGTATTCATGTCTATGATAATAAAAGCCTTTTGTTAAACTTTATTTAACTAATTTCTGTAAAGTTGAATATAGTAGATGATTTTTCGAAAAATAAGGTCCGCACACATTATTTTTTAAGTTACTCACATTAATTATTATATATATATACAATCGCATACGCTGAATTAGCAATCCAGCTCTCTAAAATTAGTTTGCAACAATCGCACCTATACCTCAATAACCACATAATCCAATTCCAATGTAGTCCTGGCACAAACTTAAATTTATTAATTGCTGTAAATACAACTTTTAAATTAAATCTTCTTACCTCACTTGTATCAGCAAGTGTATCCTGTAATTGTCTTGTAATACTTCGAACGAATCGTCCATATATAACAGCCAGTACCGATACCGGAGGTACCACACACAAACCAATTAAAGCTAGCGATGGTGACATATAGAACTGAAAAATTATATGTATTAAGTCCTGTTACAATATATTGTCATATTTTTAGGTCTAACACCGGTCACGATGTTTTAGCATACTTTAACATACCAGCAAGGGTTATTTATATAAAAATGTATTGTGGTTTTAATAAAAGATACGCAAAAGGAAATAACAGAAAAAATATTTATGTAATTACGTCAAAGTCAATATTGTAAAACCATACAGTGGTACTTCGAGATACGAGTTTAATTCATTCCGTAGCCTTGCATGTATGTATAATCTGTTTCAGCACCCAAATCACCACTTCAGTTGTTTTTGAATAAGAAAATGATTTCACGCTTGAATTCAATAGACATCATATCATACCCATGGTTATAAAAATAACTGTGATAATGTTTTGTTAATGTACAAAGAGCACAAAACGTGAACCCAACTAATCAAAAATACTCCGAAAACGTAAGAAACAAGCAAACAGGCTGGAGACAAGGGAGAAACTGTTAGTGTAGTGTGTATATTTCAAATCTTGCTCTCATCTCAAAGCGAAATATCGCTTGCTCGGCTGAGCGTATCTCAAAACAGGCGTATATAGAGATACCACTGTATAAGAATAATTTAAAGAAAATGATCCTTGAAATGAAATTCATAAAAAATGTTTCAGGTTTGTCTATTTTGCCATATTATGTATTCAATATTTTATCTCATCTGATCAAAGCCAGGTTCTCTAGCATATATGTTGTATTATCAAATACACCACAGAGGCGTTATTTTTGAAATTATAATAGTCTTAAAAGATCTATTTGAACAATCAATTTTATGTGTAATATATTGTTTAATAATCCATACCATCATGCCAGTTCCAGCTCCCACCATAAATAAAGATCTTAATCCATCACTAACATTTTGGCTTAGATTTCGTCCAACCAGTTGAGTATCTGCAGATAATCTATTTACAAGTTCTCCAGTTGAGTTTTTACTAAACCACTGTGTTTCTTGGCGCATTATTGCACCAAACACTTGCTTACGGAGGGCCTGTGTCATTCTTTGTCCTAAAATATTCTAATATTAATTTGATCCTAATTATTAGACTAAGTAAACTAAAATATTTGATAACAACCTATATTATTCAATTATTTATTAAAAAAAAATTACATTACAATATAAAAATTAAACATAATTAAATGTAAAGGAAGGCAACTTGCAGCGTTATCGCTTTCGAGCGATCTCTTCCAGGCAACCATTGTGAGTAATGATAAAAAAAATGTATTAAATTACTTAAGGTAGGCAAGAAGTGCAAAACTACATATTACATATAGTTATAAAGAAGAAACTAAACAGAAACAAAAAATAAACTAAAGTGATACTGGATACATGAAAAACTTTAAAAAGTAAAAAGTGCACATGAATCACAAGGTAATGTTTGTACAGAAGAAATTTAATGGAAGATAGAGATAAAAGTTAAGCAAATAGGGACGGGAAGTGAATTCCATAGCCTAACTGCAGGGACCTTAAAGGAATCGCCAAGAAAGGAGGAGTTATGAGATGGAATTTTCGGAAGAGTGTAAGCTATAGTTATAAGCTCCTAAAAATTTGAAATCATTTTTGAGATAGGAAGGAGTTTTAGGGTTGAATAGGTATGATTTATTAGGTATTGTTATGATAAATATTTAAAGGAACAACTCTTTATTTTAACAAGGACTTATTATATTTAATAGTAAAAAAGTATTGACTTCATAATAAATATAGAATCAAACTTCTATACTGGGTAAACACAAATTACTTACAATTATTTACATAACTTGATATTAAGAATGCATCTAGCTTTTTTTGGAATCAAGTTTTATTAATTTAATTAATTTATAATCCTGTTCCTTCTGAACAAAAATAAAAATTTACTAGTTAATATTATAATTTATTCAATGACTGCTTGAATAAATAGTGTTGTTTTTAGGATCATATTTTATGTAATATATGAAACAAGGTTACATGACTCTTATAAATAAATAATTTAGACCACAGGTTGATTTAGTTAAATTTAGCTTTTAGGAAACAGTTTCATTCCCTAGCTCATATAATGTTATCATTATTATGCAACAACATACAAAACTCATTTATCCAATTGTTTATGCAAAAATGTAGTACTGTGATATTTAAAAAATTGATAAGAAAAGTCTCAAGGTAATATTTTTAAGTGTATGCACAACTTTACATATATGAATATATTTAAATATTTTTTAAAGTTACCTGATATTGACATTAAATAAACCCTGCCAAAGTTGCACAATCCTCCAAGAAGAAACACCCCACAGAGCATTAGACACAAAGAGTCAAGTTTCTCTCTTGCTGCCCCCAAATCACTGGTTGTATCATAAATAATGTCTAAAACTTTCCCGAGTGAAAATGGTACCGCCATGGTCACACTTGATGATATGATAAGAAAACCAATAGCACCTAAAAAGTACCATAATGCTTATAAAAATTGAGTTAATAAACTTATTAAGGAATTAACGCATTATTATATCTTCAATACCTGTTAGAGTCCATTTTTCAGGACCAGCTAGACTGAATAATCTTCTCAACTCTGATGATTTTAATTTTACATTAGTTGTTATCACAGTTTTATCTTTTAGGGTTTCAATCTGTCCATTTTTCTTTTGAGCGTCAACTTCACTGGTATAGCGTCTAGTTTTCACAGTGAAAATATTGGTTTTACTAAAGGTTTTTCTTTCAAGACTATAATGTAAAACTTGAATGTTTTGACTAGAATATAACTTGGATCCACAGTGCCTGCAAGGCCGGGCGTGAATCGATAATTTATTAAAGATCTTCGTCCTGCTGGGTAGTTTAACTTGAAATCCTTTTAAAATAAAATTTTGTAACATGTTGAAATAAAAAATTAAATTTTATTTAAAAAAACAAAAACATAGTTGTCACATCACTGACATGCACAATCACAAAATGCACATTGCACAGTGTACTAACATCTAGTCTAACACGTAATAGTGTCAAATATTAGAAATAGGGGATAACTTATTGTCATTGTCACTCACACTGTGAGTATCGTCGGCTACAGAAGACTATTTCAGTCGCCAGTCATAACTCATACCGTTCTTGTCAGCAACGATTTGACTTTTCTATTTTTATCAGTCATTTTCTAATTCGTAAATTGTTATTTATATTTTTGCATAAGAATTTGAATTTAACTGAGTCTCAAGAAAAACATTTAGTCATAAAAGGATGAGGGTTAACGCAGAAAAAATTCCTCTCGAAACGGATCAAGGAATCATAGAGAGCGAAGAAAGAAGATGGGGTCTACCTTTGCGAGAAGTATATAAACACGGACTGTCTTTTTACAAAGGTAAGACCAATTTATTGTTCCTTGTATTTTTATTAAATAATGAATATATATTTAAGTATGTCTCTTATACTCTACCTTTGTTACTTAGTATATTTTGTATACGAAATTTTGAATACTGTATACCGCACAAACCTGTTTGATACAGTAATTTTACTTTTGCGCCTACTTCGTATATCTCTGCAAGTCACTAATTTCGATATTTCTCAACACTAACTAATATTAATAATTTATTTCCAGATAAAGATGGAAAGGCTATGCACTTGAGTTATGAAGACAAGCTGAAGCTAGTAGCATATACACAGCAAACAGCTCATGGTCCATTGGATGTTACCTCTGCTTCACCATTAGGAGTCCTAGATGTCATTGGAAGAGATAGAAGAGCGGCATGGCAAAACCTAGGCCAAATGTCTCAAATTCAAGCTATGACAGGCTTTGTACACACTCTGGATAGGTAAAAACTTTGCTTATTTAGAATTATTATATGAAGTTTCAAAAAAGTTAATTATTTAACATAAATAAAAAAAAAAATACTATTGTTGTACTAACAAAATTTTCACAAACATGATATTTTGCAGATTGTGCCCATTATTTAGACCTTACTTGGAAGCAATTCAAAAAGATATGGAAGCAAAAAAACAGGAGGAGTAAGTATACTTTTGGCATTCTAACATAAATAAAACCAAGACTGATGTAATGTACATAATCCAAATGTATCTTGTTTCTAGGATAAATAAAGAAAGAGAAGAAAAAAGCCACAAAGATTTGGAAAACAGAATTATTCTGGAAAAAGAAAAACAACAGTGCAACAAATTAACTGAAGACCAACAAGTGTAAGTTTTAAGTTTTTAATACTATAAAAGTAAAAACATTTTAATTACAAATTTAATTTAGATTTTTAGAATATAGATTTTTTTAAAGGAAGTTATATTTTAATATTAATAAGAATTTATTCTAACAACTTCAGTAATTATCCTTTTATTTTTTCTTTGTTAGAAGCCAATTGAGTAATTTAATCAAATGACCCATATTCTTCATCACTATTGAAGATATAAATAATTTTAACTTTTATGTACAATTATTAACAAGAAACAAAATGGCTTATAGAAGAATGAACTGAATTTTTTCAGGCAAAGAATAAAAGATGCACTCAATGTACAGTCTTATGATCAGTTTTTGGAGTATGCTCGACAGCAGTTTCCTGGCAACTTTGACCAACAAGCTGTACTAATACGTCAGCTGCAGGATCAACATTACCAGCAATATATTCAACAGCTTGCTGTTGATGAGAGATTAGCAAAGTCAAATATTTCTTGTCTTGAGGACAAAGAAAATATTGAAGTGACAAAGGATTGTAATTCAAATGATACAGAGAATGTTGTTGATAGCAAGTATGTATGTTACACACTATGAATAATATAGAAATGTTACTTTAAGGGACCCTTTGATGATCTTAGTGTAATTGATTCTAAAATATTGTTATAATTAAATATGAATCACAAGCCTTTTGTATCTTTAAACCCAAAACATATTTGAGAATATACCCAGGAACTCTGATAAATTGGTTTAGAATTAAACATTTATTATAAACTCATTCATATTTTAAATTAATTTTCTTTTAAGAGCAATGCAAACAACAGAAAAACCTGAAATAAGTGATTATAATGATGAGTCAAGGGAGGATGAGGGTGAATCGGAAATTGATGGTAGGTGTTTAATTTCAAGATTCTTAAGAAAATTATTAAATATAAAAATTATACTTATTTTAATACCAGATGGCTTACCAGCAGTTGAAGAGGCTCGTATGTGGACTCGTAGTGAAGTTGATGAGTTCAAAGAATCAGCTCGGGCAAATGGAGGAATGCTAACAATAGGGCATGGGGAGACAGTGACAATACGAGTCCCAACTCATTCCAAAGCTCGGTCCATATGTTGGGAGTTTGCTACTGACCATTATGATATAGGTATGATATTCTCTTTAGTAATGTTTTTTTTCCTCATGCTCGGAAAAGATACTGGATTTACCAACCCAGGATTCAAATGAAAGGGGTGATTAACTTAGGAAAACCTCAATTTGTAGTACCTAAAGTACAATTGAATAGTGCTGGAATTAGAACCGCATTCAATTAGATTTATCGCAAATAAATAATTTAAGTATAAAAATTAATTAGTAAAGATATTTTAATAAATGACATTAAATTAACCTTTCTCCCATACTATACTAATTATAATAATTTATTTCAAGTTTGTTTCACAGGAAACACTTCTATCTTTATTATGTTAGTTATATACACAAAAATAGTACTTTATATTTTAAATTTGCGATAAGTTATAAAATTATGCTTTTTTATATGGACCACTGATATACTCTAAATAAAAAAAAATAAAAAAATAAACTTTTTCAATCCGTACACAGAATCCAATTTTGAAATCTGTTTGTGTCCTTATTAATCACGAAAATAACTAATTGCTTTTAATTTTAAATGCTATTTGAATTTATTGTTTTTTTTAGTTTTAAGTGATTGTATATGCAGTTCAGGCACCAAGGTCAAATCCCTCGGTGAATTAGTTACTCAGTTTATTTATATTTTCTAATCAATCAATCTATGTATGTGTTAACAGGCTTTGGTCTTCACTTTGAATGGAGCAAGTCAAATACATCAGAAGTTACTGTACACGTGTCGGAATCTGATGATGAAGACGAAGGCGATGATGACGATGATGCAGACGAAGGTAAGTTTCATTGCTTTTGCAAATAAAAAAAAATTGTCTTTTAAAAGAAATAATTATGACATCGCAATTAAAATTTTAATTTCTTACAGAGTATACAATTCAAAATAACTCCGATCCGGAAGTAGGTTCCGGCAAACGAGTGTCAAACACACCGCGGCCTCTCGTCAGTCTTATTGTACCTATATACAGGCGTGATTGTCACACTGAGGTAAGTAACAACGACAATTAATAATTTAAAAAATAATGTGTTGATTTAATTTCATCTGAAATTAACGACGATCCTAATATATTCATGCTCGGACTCGTGAGAAATAATTGTAGTTATTAAATGTCCTAATAATTACATTTTTTTTTTAATTTAACGCTATGTGGAACCAGCTGCCCACTAAAGTATTTCCGATTCAATACGACTTAGGGCCCTTGAAGAAAAAAAAGCGTAGCAATTCTTAAAAGGCCGGCAACGCACTCGCAAGCCCTCTTGAATTGAGTGTTCATGGGCGGTATCACTCACTTGAGCATCCAGACCCTTTGCCCCTGTTCCATAAAAAAACTATAAGTTTCTGCCAACTGTTGATTTTTCACACCTTACCTATATATTAGTTGAGAAAATAAAATTTACATCCACATAAGGCTGATGCCTCAGCTGAGATGTTTCTCATACAAAATATTGTGTAATAAAACCAAAGATTTAATTTTTATTATTATTCAGGTGTATGCAGGATCTCACACCTACCCTGGCGAAGGCGTTTATTTACTCAAATTTGATAACACATATAGTCTATGGCGGTCAAAAACTCTGTATTACAAAGTATATTACATACAATAGATGTATAATGTGTTATAAACATATGTATATTTTAAAGATGAATTAACTAAGTGTTTGTTAAAGAAAATTTTGATTTTACAAATTAAAACAATTATTGACTTATCCCCACAATTAAAATATGATAATTAATAAAAAAATATTATGTCTCTTGTCATATTTTTGTGGTGGAAATTATATTATATATATATATATATATATATTTTTTAAGTTTAACAATTAATTGTTTCGTCCATTTTGGGATTGTATATAAACCATGACAACTATAAAAAAATATTATATATTCCATTTCGCTAATGGGTATATTAGTAATTAGATACTTAGTGAATTTATTAAAGAATATATTATTTAATCTAAATACAATTGTATGTTTCAAATTTATGTTCAGTCATGAACTTGTTTTAAGCACAATTAATAAGTAAAATATTTTTTTTTGTTTTAATTCAAATTTTATATTATGCTCTACTTGACCTTTAATATATCGTTCAGACGGATGCACTGTCAAAGTATTTCTTAATGTGCATAATATCAGATTACAGATTATATTATCTATGTTTATGAGAAGACATTGTATATTATGTTTTTACATCTAGTCCCAAAAATAAATATCATATTATGCTTAATATATTTAATTTGATAATATATTAAATTTGTTTTCTCATTTAACGGTACACTGTAAGATGTAGCTTAAGAAAAAAGATAGTATTAAATTTAATGCATTTGTTAAGATGTTCTAGAATGTATATTTGTTGTGGCGTAGTTCCTCTGTATTTTGTAAAGGTATTATCGTTTAGAATTTAGCAATAGTACTTAAATGTGGTTTAATAGAGTACTGTCGAAATCTTTGTTTTTATGAAAAGGAAATATTTACATAGAAAGTTTTATTTGGAATGTATTATTAACCTGTCAAACCTGGATCTATTCTGATATTGTAATACACATAAATTTAAAAAATATATTCTTTAGGATATATTTATTTAATATGAGAAATGTTACTGGAGTAAAATACTTGTATTACATATATTATTATTAAACGAGTTGTTATTTTGCACTTTATATCGCGTCCTTTTGTAATTTTGAACATATTTTGCCATATATTAAAAAATAAAAATATGATAGCAAATAGTAAAAATATTATAACCATTTTTATAAGAATAACTCACCCCACTCTTACTTTTTTAAGCAGGCAAACTCGAGACACTCATTTCGATTTTTAATTAATTTAGAGCTGTGGCCACACCGACAGCTGCAGACTTTTCACAGATATCTTTGAAAATGACATATTACAAAGAGATATTGATAAATGACAGTTTAAAGTTTTGACACATCTTGATGTGTTGAGTAGTCACTATTAATCTTTTGATTAATTAATTGCACTAGGCTTTGTCTTGTATATTTTAAATTATTATTTTCTTTTTCCTCGCCACTTTTTAGTCGTCTTGTGCTAGTTTGAGTATTGATACAACGGAAGTTTTATTTTTTTTTTCTTATTAAGTACTTACGATTTGAAATTATGTTAAAGACATTGAAGAAGCGGAACTGTTTCTACTCTCCTACCTAATTTGTTTAAAATAAGTGCAGCTTGCATTGTGTTATGTGTTTTTCTGTTGTTAAAATTTCGATGAGATGGAAGTGAATCCACTAAATATATTTTTTGTCAAATCAGATAGCAAGGGTGATAGATTGCTATTCAGATATCCGTACACGACCGAAAACAAAGATGAAAATAAACAAAAAAATTATGGACGTCTTAACCCATATGCCATTAATTCGACAGAAGATTTACTGCAAAATCCTCAATCACAAACTTCAAACATTTGTAAAGGTATTGAAACATTTGCTTTTAAATACACACTGAGCAAAATAAAAAAGCCTTTGATTGAATGCTGTAGAAACATTATTTATTATACTATTTGTGTAAATATGCGTCATTATTTATGCTAATTAAGATATAAATCATTACTGTCATATTATAGTAACCACAAACAAACAACTATATGATGACTTATAGATAATTTATGAGTAATTATTTTTTCAGGGGAACTTAGTGGTTTTACAGATGAAATGTTATCAACACTCTTTGCTGTTAAAGCAGAATTATGTAATCGAAAATTTGAACTCAAAGTAAATGATGTTCGATTTGTCGGACACCCCACTCTACTTCCATATCGGACTAATAAGGATGACACAGCTGCAATGATACTTATAAATATTGTGTTTGCTTTGCAAGCATCTGCTAGCCATTCAATTGGTGAGTTTATACGACCCAAACTCCTGTATCTACAACATTATTTGCATCACTCACTAAATTATGTCTAATATTATTTTGCCAATGTTTCATCATTTGAATGCTGTAATTAAAGTTGAAGAAAAGTAAGAAGCAATGAATATACAATGTACATATAATTCTTACTATATTGATTCCTGTGTGATTGTGAAATTATGAATAATTTAATTTTCGATTCTGTTTTTAAGCCATCATAATCATTGGATACATTGAGTTCCTAACTTTGTATATAATGTAATAAGGCATATTTCAATAACAATTAAATTCCTCTCTTACAGTAAAGTGTTATTATGATTTAAGCAAAAGGCTTGGTAAAGCCCTAACTCATGAAGAAAAACGATGTTCATATCTAACAGAAGAAATGAAAATAATGGTAAATACATAATATTCTATTGAGTAGCTATCTCATCTATGTTATCAATTGGTTCAACACCATCCTCCAACCAACTAAGTAAAATAATTTTCTCAGTTTCTCACTCATTTTAGTTACTATAAATTCCTGCATTCAATGTCAGAATTTTAATATTTGTTTGACTTTCCAATACACTGGAAAGACTTGGGTTTGTGCGTATGAATAGCAATGATTACTTCAATAGAAAATATTTTTGTAGTTGGAAGCTCATGATCAAGTATCAGCACTAGATCAGGAAATAAATGGTGATAATGAAGATGAAGAGGAAAACTCCCGGCATTCAGTCAGTTCCACAACACAAAATGTAGATAATGGAATTGATTCTGATCCCAAAAATGCTTTTGACCTGATTCTGCAGAAGAGCTCATTAGCTAAATCTATGAAAGATGTTTTTGAAGAACTGAGTAATACAGGTAGGGGTTGCTATATTTTATAAGCTCTTTGGGCCATATTTAAACACTCAATCACTTGATGACTAAGTGCAAAGTATAACTCATACTATGACGTAACACACTATTGACGTTATTTGATGTAACACACTACACCTTCAGAACACAGACATTTTTAAATTTGTATATTACCTAATATTTGCAAAGCCTGTAGTACTGACACATTAATTTTTGTCTTACTAAACTTTTAAATACATATCTTGCTATGATTTTAACATCAGAGAAATTGATTCTTGACATTATTGTCTGAACTGTCTCATTTATAAACCATTGATCTAATTAATGTTTAATATTTGTTTGAGATAGTGTTAAATATTTTAAACAAAGTCACTAATAATAGTGTAAAATATTTATAAAAATTAATTGATTTAATATGATAATATAAGAAATTAAGTTTAGGCAGGAGTTATGATTCAAGGCTTTGGGCTCAAACACTAGCTGTTAACCAATGGATTTTCTTACTATGTGCGCAATGTACACTTGTATTTATGGAAAATATGATTAAACAGCACCATTTAAACACAAAAATGCAAAGCCTGCCCTGAATCCCCATAAGATAAATATAAATATATATTTATTTCAATTACTATGTACTACAACATTGCCAATAAAATTATACATAAATATTTATATTTTTCAGGAATAGTTCAAGTAACAATAAACAAATGGGTTCTTCTCTCATTCTGTCTGCCGCACAAAGCACATCAGATCCATAATAGGGGCCTTATAGTTGAACCAGAGACTATAGACAAATGTATTAGCATGTTAAGGCCCTATCATGGAATATTGCTTATGGTAAGGTATTCATCATTTATATTCTCAACTTGAGGTTTTTTGATAACCATTTCTGTGAAATACCTAATCATATAAAATTATTTTATTTTTACCCTTTTTAAAAATATATAAAATACGTAAATTTTGTCTTGTCAAAACTTTATATTCACTAATTACACTCAGCCGTTTGACAGTGCTTGATGGATTGATTGAATCCTGGATTGCTGGAAATAATGCACTAAATATTTTTGTCGACTTAATTATTAATTATAATAATTAGTCAATTCATAGTGCAGGGCTGCATCTAATTATGGCATAATAGATAAAGTTTGACATATAAAACAGGCCTCAGCCGATTGAAATCATTGAATGAAATCCATGGATACCAGCTCTTAAAAATTTATTATTAATCTTTAATTTCCTTTTTTCATGCAAATTCAATTGTTATAACAACTAAATTTCAGGTTGATCCAAATGCTTTGTTGGCATCGATACCTTTGGACGGAAGCCCGGCGCTTCTTCGCCTTATTAAGTGCTATAGTCCTCTGAAAAGCCTGCAGACTTTAGCTATAGAGGCAGATTTGACATTGACACAGGTAAATTAACCGACCTGCTTTTACACTATATATCTTTAATATTATTGTTATATATAACTAAACATTTTCTCTTTAATTAATTTATAAGTTATCTTAGCTACACAAGTACATAGTAAAAACTGAAAAGAACTTGTATGATAATTCCAATTTAGTGCTGGCGTACCACCTAAGTGGCTTAGAGGCTATTCATGAAACGTTGGTCCGGTGCTTGATTACCAGCGAAACAATAATTTGGAGTTTGTTGGACAACTTGAAAAAATTGCTTTGATATAAACGGATACGCTATTGAATCAAATTAAAAAAAATTACCGGAAGTAACATTGTCCAAGGAACAGCTTTTTGTCTGATCGTACGAGTGAGTTTAAGCTCCAAGGCCAACACCGCTCACTACATACTATGTACACATACTAATGTCCTGTACAGGCGTTCCAGTTGACAGGCCACTTAGTGTACTGGGCCAAGGCGACCGTGATATTCCCATTGTGCGAAGGGAACGTATACGTTGTGTCGCCGGCGGCCAACGTACACGTACACTCACCGCTCGTTGACGAGTTCGCTAAGGAATTTCCAGGGCTTTGTCTGTTGCAGGTGCGTATTGCCATACGGTCTAATATTGAATATTGCTATATATATATATATTATTTTTTTCTGAAAAGTAATTAATTGAGGAATTAAATAACTATACATCTTCACAAATAATTAATTAGATTTTAAAAATTATAATAGACGAATGTGACTCTCATTCCTGAGGTCATAGGTTGAGGTTGAGGCTGTGCACTAATGGAATTTCTTTCTATGTGAGGATTTTACATTCGCAGAGAGGAGGCTGATCACCTACTTGCCTGGTAGAATAACAAATGATCATGAATAGATCTGAGGCCCAGACCTAAAAAGGTTTTAGTGCGGCTTTGGTTATGCTATTGCGTAAAGATCGTTCGCGGTCTGTTCGCAACCTATCTGTTTGAACATGAATATTTTCTGCTAAAGATGCTGAGCGAGTTCTCCCTGCCGGCCCCTCTGTGGTACGTATGCCGCAGTGGGGCATGGGGCGCGAGGGGCGGGGGCCGCTTGGCCCGTCTCGTGGCGTGGCTGCTGCAGAGGCGTCTGCTGATGCAGCTGCACACGTACGTGCAGTTCAACTCGCCACACTGGCCACGGCAACGGCATTCCGACTCGCCACAGGCCGGTCAGTGTTCCAGCTATTTTAACTGTACTATAAATGAGAATTTCTTACATTTTTATAAGATTCTAGCTGACTATTAGAAAACCATAAAAATTACGTGTCTATAGATTTGTTAAAATTATATAAATAGTGTATATTTTATACATAATATTTATTGTTAATTACCCATTGGACTCAAATATCTCTAAACCAAAATTAAACTATTATTATTTATTTATTTTTAACTCTCCCAAAGGCCGACTAAATTGAGTATCCATGGGCTGCGATGACTGTCCTTATTGGCCCATAAGCCAGTTTATCCCCTTAAGCGTTCAAAAAAAATTATCAGTTTATTACTTAGGAGTTTGATAGATGTTTACTATAAAGGTTAAGATTGAATAAAAACAAGTTGTTTTTTGTTTTGTATGTGGAAAATAAGTTAGACTATATTTAGTTTGAAAAAAAAACAACACATCGGCTAGTTAATTTTCACAGAGTACAGAGAAGGGCAAAGACAAAAGTAAAAGACAATTCTGTATTGACATAAAAGACAACTCACGGTAGTAGCAAAGTTATTCTACTTGAATTTTCAGAAGGCAAAGAATATTTCTGCGAGAAGCACGATTCGTACCTCTCCAGCAACATATCGTTCTCCTCGCTGAATCAGCTGCAGCTGAACGTCCCCGAGCCGGTCGAGCCCCGAGAGGTCATCAACTGCGAGTCGAACAGACACTATCCCACTCAGAACAACCTCAACCAGACGGACTTCTCTCACACGCAACCCATCGTCATCGAATCCGATACGAAATACAAGTTCGAGGTCGATTCGGCGAATCATTCGTTCGACGAAGGGGCCGACGTCGTCGACGGAGATTTGGATAAGGGGCAGAAGAAGGCGAACTCCGTCGACAGCGGCATCTCTAACAATGAGAAGAAGCTGACGTCGCGGCTCTCGGACGTCTCCCTGAAGGACACGCACAGCAGTGACGAGGATAGGTTCGAGAGTGATGAACGGTATTTCAAGAATGGCGTGTCTCTCAATCTGAAGTTGCAGAGTGAAATGAGGTAAGTTTTCACTTTTCAGGAAACCCAGGGCACAAAAGGGGGTCAGGCACGGACGTCGCACCACCAAAGAAAAATTAATGATCACCAAGCAGATACTCTGTATGTGGCAAAGAACTGGGGTTTTATAATAATTAAGTTTTAAAGTTTGTATATTTACTAATAAGTTAAGCGCAGTGTTGGCCAAGAGGCTTCGGCGTGAGACTCATCCCTGAGGTCTTAGGTTCGATGTACCGTGTACCACGGAATACATACATAGCGTGGGGTTTGATCAATTTATTATGAATGAAGATTGTTATTAATAAGGAAATTAATCGATCTTATAAATCGACTATATATACCAATATATATAGCTTTTTCTATGGCAACAAATATATATAAAAAGAATATCATTACCATGGTACTGAAATCTAAGCTTAAAAATATTTCTTCAGTTTCCAATCGCCAACGGTCTGGACTGCGCCTCTTGGATGTGATGCCGTGGACTATTGCCGGTTCCCACCGGAACCACCCACCACTGAATCACTGCTGGACACATTTACCCCCGAAGAGAGAGCAGTTCTAGCAAACATACCAGCCGCTGACAATCCTGACGACTTACTTCTACTCGCACAGTTGCATAAAAAAGGTATTAAAATATATAATCGATTGCCTTATCTGTATTTTAAAGCCTTACTTACAATTATTATACTTTTAAAAAGGGGTTATTTGAAAACCTGGGAAGTCCGAATTTTGTCTGAAATATGTTTTAGAATTTTGTTGTATCTATGAAATAATAATAACATAGTATTTATAATTCATTATTACATTAGACATGTAAAATTTTAATTAGTAAGGAATACTTAGAAGTTCTTTGAAAAAATTATATAAGAGACTGTTCCTGAACGTAAATTGTTAATTTTATGCGGCCTTTAAAAATTCAAACTAAACATTGATAATTAAAATAACCTGCTTAAACGCATTTCTAGGTATTAATTAATGATTTTTACAATTTTTTTTTACTCTGTTGCTCTTATTAAAGTCATGTTTTATACTGATTACTTTTAATATGTTGTTTTTTTAACAATATACATAAAATCTATTCAGCAGAAATACACCCATACATACAAATTGTCAGTTTAATGTTAAGCAAAAAAAATATATATTTATAATTGTTTTCATTAATTTTAATCAGTGGTGTGATTTTAGGTTCACCAGTATAAACCTCTATTTCCATAGAGATAGTGAACGGTATCTGTAATCTATTGCTTACAGGCTATTTCCGTGGAGAACAACACTTAGAAGAAATAATGTTTATGGAAAATGTGACCCGGTCCCAGTTAATGCAGCTTTTGGACAAGTTCAAGGAAGTCCTAATCACATTTGAGACTGAAGACCCAGCAGTGGCTTTGCTTTATCCATATTAGATAATTTTTGTAAAAATGTTTATTTATTTAAATGATTGCAACTTATGTATAATTGATTTATTAAAAGAAATGTATGATAACACATTTTAATAACTTAGCGTAGTTTAAATATTGTGATACTATTTTCTGCGAATTTGTAGTATATTTGAATTAAATTGTTTAATTTTTACTTACTGACTTAATTTATTTTATGATAAGGCTACAACATGTTTATCACTTGACATTAGGTGAGTCCCCTGTCAGTTGGAACCCTGCTCCATAAAAAAATCATACATCTTTCTACGGCACTGTCTATTCAAAGGCCTGTTAACGGAAAACCTTAAGTTAAAGTCTGTAATCACTTCTTGTTTAGCTAATAATATCTTCAACATAAGGAATTTCTTAAGAGAAAAAACGTTTGTATTAAGATTATGAATGAGTTTATTATTAACACGTTTTTGACGTGAGGGAGTCAGCCTTATGTCTCGTTTATATATCTTACCCGTCGATTAAGTATTAATTCTCTCAATTTCACCCAGCAAATTTTTGGATATTGGAACCAAGAGATCCAAAATTATTATTCAATTCGAATAGCATTTTATATGAAAAATATCAATAAAAGTAAATTGTCAATATCTCGTTTGACATTGACGACGTCAACATTGCAAAAATAAAATAGAGGTCCACTGTCGTCTTTGCGAATCGCGAATCCGTGTTGTGATTGTTATTGTTTTTACTTTGTTTTGAGTCGAAAGGTGCGAATTGCAACTGCTAAATAAATAAATTGGTGAAAATGAAAAATTTTCCAGTGTTCGTGTTTCCTGTATCGTTAGAATTTTATTTAAATGCGCGACATACTCACAAGCAGCTGTTAACTGTATATAATCCATATGACTTTTCTGTTAATTTTAAAGGTAACATTGACCATTAATTCAAAAGTTATAGTGTTAAGGCTCATTTCTGATTAAATGTTTAATTTTTTTAGTCCTATGTACATCACCCAACAAATTTACTGTTCTCGACCCTGAAGGTGTGATAGCGCCCCAAAGTTGCATCGATATTGTTGTAAGATATACACAACCTTCCGTATCGCACTGTAATACAATTGAAAAGTTTAGAATAACAATGTATGACAAAAATACCCAGCAGGTTGGTATTGTGTATTATACATCCATTGAGTCTTTCCTTTTTTATGATAGGTTTATATTATAATATATTCATACTATAATGAATCCCAAATGTGATTTTTAAATATTTTTCTAAAATCTATAAATTATTTACATTTTACAGGCTCTAGGTAAAAGAGATATTCCTACAACATTGATTGAGGGTGAACCAATGAGTATTAATCAAGAGAGCCTTGGAGATAGCTTTCATCCTTTGACATCTCGTCCAGCACCCATAAGGCCTACTGAAGAACATTCGAAAGTTAGTTGCAGTCATCCCTCTCACCAAAGGTATGTTATGATTTCAAAGTTTTTAGTCTTCTATTTCTAAAACTGCAAAAAACTGTTTTACAAATTACAGGGAACAACAACCAATGAACATAGTAGCTGTAGCAGTAAGTATATGTTGCATAGCAGCATTACTGTTACCTACTCAGCCAGATCCCGTTGTTAAATCACAATTGCCCGAATGGCTTCATATTGGATCAAACCTAAAATTAGTTTTTTCCTTTGTACTGGGACTAGTTAGTATGCTTGTATTACGACCTTAGAATGTAAGGTACTTATTGTTACAAAACATACTGAAATTTTAGTTTTGCATATTATTAAGTTTTTCAAGGATTTTATTATTTAGGTTTATATTATAAATTAGCAAATGTTTCTGCATTTGACTTAATTCATGCTTATTAAAAGAGAAATATGTAAAACTTTGAAATGTTTGTAGTACTCATTTAAATTATCATAATATATCAAATGATGGTATTAAAAGCTACATTGCAATGCAATGGACGGGTATTAAAAAACAGTACTGTGTGTACAATATTGTATTTAAAGCATTTTTATTTTTTTAAATAAATTAACAAGACAATGATTTTCAAGCTTTACAGTTATGAATGTATATAATGTATTGCTTTCATTTTAATTGGTTTTGTGATACAATTTTATGGTGCTGAGTTAACATTTTTTTTTTGTGTGATACTATGAAATTGGAATTAGTTATATTTTTATTTTAAATGTTTGCCTTTGTAACAAAGTAATGTTTATGATATTAAATTATTATGTTACACATTATCCATTGAGAATATATGTATCTGGTACATAATGATGAAAAACCTAACATAAATTAATTTTTTTATTAGCAACAATTCATTTTATGCTTATACAATATTTCTAAATAAATACTAATTACATTTTTGTAGTGTATAAATAAATCATTAACATAGGTGGAAATGAATGTAATATTAATTCTAATACAAAAAGTCACTACAATTTATTATTTCTTGGGACCATGTATAATAAATACCAAATATATGAATTAAAGCTAAAGGTGTTATTTTCTAATTCAATAATATTTGGACATATTACACTGCCTACATTACCTATATTTAATGTAATTTATTGTCATTAAATAATTAATTGTATTTTGGACGGCAAAACAGAACTAACAAAATAATTCCGAACACAATTTTAGTCTTTATTTTCTAAAACAAATTCATAATATAACATTAAACTACTACTAAAACATGCATAATCCTTTCGATTAATGCTGGAGTATTCTAGGAACTCTGTGTTAATTGATATGATAATTTATAATTCATTACAAAATTGACTAGTTTATACTTACTACTATTAAGCCACGATAAGGCTGTTCATTCATTTTAACATAATATCACTACTGACTGGAAAACAGGAACCTAAAGCAGTTATTCTAATTACAAGTCCACCATGATATGCGTAAATAATGGATGGAGTACAGTTGCTACTTCTGTAAACTTCAATGAATTCAGACCGTCTTTTACCATCCTCTCCTCTGAAAACTCTGGACTGCTTTTCCTTATTTCACTGTACAATAAGTTTAATTAATATTATTTATGAGGCTTGCAATTGTAAAGATGTTTAAGAGTCATTTACATTATAATAACTTACATTTGAATATGAGAGTCATGTGCAGTCATATGATATTGGCTTATTGATGACTCAAATCTACACAATTTTAAATGATTGGCCTTAACCCTTGAAAACAGATCAGAATTATCACCACTTAGGCCATAGTAGGCATTGCTCATGCCATTTATTTTTTCATATTGCTTAGATTGTATTGCTATGGCACCACCAAAGACATTTGGAGAAGCCAGTGAAAACCTATAAAAAAAGGTACATACTTTATACAATGAAATATTCAGTATATGAAGTACTGTATATTTTTAATTATCTTCATACCTTGGCCTATCAATATTTGAAGACATGTGCCGTGGTGTTTTCACACATGCATATATATTAGCTATCTTTATTGGCAGGAGATCTACATCATGAAGAATTAGACAAGGATATCCTGCTTTAATTGCAGCAACAGCACCAATGTTTAAGAGCTTTGCTCTATTAAATGGATGTGTATCAACTTGCTCAATAACATAAATGCGATAATGTAATTGTTGTTTATGTAAATAAGTATGCATGTAAACTAAGAACCCTCTTAA
Source organism: Pieris brassicae (assembly GCF_905147105.1). NCBI lineage: Eukaryota > Metazoa > Arthropoda > Insecta > Lepidoptera > Pieridae > Pieris > Pieris brassicae. Next base: position 18,292,937 of record NC_059674.1, on the reverse strand, counting down.
CTGCTCTGCTCTATCCCTGTAATAAAAAAACAAAATTGCTCATTCTTGAAAAAGCAAATCTATTCCTTCAATAGGTCAATTACCTGTAAGGAACAATAATGGCTACACTAAACTTTGGTTTGCATTCTGGAATGAATTCTCCACCTTCTCTGATTTTATGACCCTCCTCTAAATCACCATCGACAAGGGTCACTGGCAGTGCTGTATCATCATGAAGAATGTCGTAATAATCACAGTCTACAATAGCAGCACTCGTAAAGTTAACAGTTAGTTTTTCATGCAAACTATTCATAATATTTTCCTTCATTATATAATCATACTCCTCCTTCGATGAATTGCTTGGATGTAGAAAGAATAATATTACGGCTATCGCAGCAGAAACAACTAGTATTTTCTTTTTGTTTATGTGAAACATATTTTCACTACGTTGGTTTCTTTTAAATTATGATGCCAGCATTCATTACTATTATTAAATCAATTGCAACTCGTGGCTTTTAGTCGTTAGGTCTTTATTTTTTTATTGCAGATATCTGCCTAACCACGGATTTAAACACTATAAAACGAACAGTAAAGTGTAAACAAGCACAGCTGATTGATTAATGTCAATGTCAAAATAATTCGTCTAATAAGTCCATCCAATCAAAATGAACGTTTTCGCCACCTTCTAATCTAATCTGTGTCGTAACATTTTTGGAAACTCAATATGAGGGTATTATAAAAAAGTAGTAATTAATTTAGTTCAAACACAACAGTATCCTGTATAACGGCCTAAATACTACTCTTTTTGCCGCTAGTAATTTTTAAAACAATGTTATTGTATCTTACATAAAAGACGTTGCTTTTTGTTATACTGGTAGGTAATAATTTAAAATGGCATGTACTGATAAAAAAGAAAATACAGTTCACAGCGTCGATAGTGACGTATTTGATGTAGAAGATCAGCATCAAAGTGATGAAAATGAAGGCGACTCAATAGAACTCATACGAAGATGTAATAGAGAAACTGATATCGATACATCTTGGGATCAAAGTCGATACAGTGATTTAAAACTGAGTGATAACAATAAAACACCACCATTTCAGCCAGTTATAATGTCTGACGTAAGTCCTAGCAGCAGGACAAATACCTCAACACAGACCGATATAAGACAGGATGAAGATATGACGGGTATTAATTTGTCGTTTAGTAAATATTTTGACATGGAGGATTCTAGTTCCTCCGAGAGTGTAGGGAAAAGACTCCGTCGAGTTTCACAAGAAGAATATCAACGCCCATGCAAGAAGACTAAATGTGATGATTCTGTTCTATCAGAAAGAGAGGTAAACATTGGTACATCAAACTCCACAAGTCATATTTTATCCTCCGAATCGGAGGTGTCCTTCGTATCTGTGAACAGTAACTACTCCTATAAGACACGTAAAAAAAGACGACGGTCAGAGTCGACCTTGCTTAGAGATGCCCTGCAAAGAGCTGGCAAAAATTTTCACACAAATACTTCAGGTATGTTACATTGTTTTACGATTATAAAAAAACATGTTGCGGTAAAAAAACACTTTTTTATAATACCATTGCTTTAGATAAACATTAAATATTCGTATTTAATAAATTTTAATATTAGTAGTAGGTGATCTTTTCTATTTAAACCTATTAATCTGTGCGTTTTTGTTTCTCTCACATGTATTAAAACCGCATACGAGATAAACTCATGCAAACATCATATTTGATTGATAGACTAGATCTACCTAATTTTACGCCCGAGATAATTTATTACACACTCAAGACGTGACATCATTCAGGCCTCACAGTAACGGCTAAAACTTGTTAACGTTTATTTGTAATGATATGCAAAGTGTTTTCGGTTGGATTTCGTTATGTGTTCAGAAAATAAGGACGCTCGTAAGACAGGTATGGGATTTAAGTGTTTTATGTTGTGCTAGTGTCTGGGAGTCCTAGAAAGGATAAAAATCTGCGCAGGAGCGTAAGGACGAAATCTTGGCGAGTGATGGATTTGTGCACTTGGATCGGGAGAAAGGTAATTTTCATGTTATGTTGCCTGTCTTATCTGTTAAAAATCCGTTGTATATTGTTTATTTATTTCGAAGAAGTACTTCAGGAGGCATATATTCGAGTAGCTTATTACGAAATGGGTGCGTATGTTTATTAATCAAATAAATTTGTAAACGATTGTATACGTTTGATCTTTGATAACGAGCTTGTTACCTCATTACTATTTTTTGTATCGGATCAACTTATTACACTTACGAATTACCATGAAACGGGAATGGAACCTGGAGTCGTTCTTTATAAAGCCGGACGGGATGTCCCTTATAAACTTAGAAAGCTGGAAAATTTTTATGTAGGATAAATTCTCCTATACATTAAAATTAGGGTGGACGTTTAGTTTTTTGTTTGTTTTACAGGGGTATCAGTCCATTACTGGTCTCTATGCGGACATGTTAAAGGAACCTATCAAAGGAAAGGAGAAGAAAGATGAAAGATTATCAGAGGACCTGTTGGATCTGAAGAAAAATGTGGAAGATATGAAGCACGAATTGAAGGGACTTAAGAAATTCGTAGAAGAAATGAACCAGGAAATGAGAGACGTAAGGAAGTATGTAGAAGATTTAGACAAGAGTCAAGTGCGGCAGACGAGCGAGACAGAAGATTTGCGACACAAGGTGGGCCGACATGAGAGCGAAATTAAAGACCTTCAGGGTAAGCTCAGGTAATAAATACCCTTGTTTTGTTTTTTGTTTGTCTTTATCAGAATATTAACAAAAAGTCATAAGTATTGTCTTTGACAAACTCCTTTTCTAACTATAGTATTGGTAAAGTTAATTAATTAATTTTGATGAACTTCTTTATAGAGATAGATTGTTCTGTTTTTAAATCAATATTAACTCGGTTATAGTAACTTAATACTTAATCAAGCAAATATAATTACAGCCGCCTGGACTCGCAACCGAAACCGCCATCTTGCCCTCCCCCTCCGCCACCTCCTCCTCCTCCTCCGCCGCCGCCTCCACCACCACAGCCCTCAAAGCTCCCAGTCAGGACCAACATCCAGAGATGCGGTTCAGCCCCACCAAGTGTCGGACCGAGGCTTACTATCACACCACAAGATATCGCGAATGTTAAACTGAGGAAGACCAAGGTATATTTATAATATAAATAATAAATGTTTTTGTGCAATTCGGGTTTCGGGAAAGGTTGTTAGTCATGCCCTTAACCACAATACCAAAAGACAGTGGCGTGACCTTGAATTAGGTCAGATTCCTTATTGTTATCGGTTTCGTTGCATCTTTTGGACTAACATTGCTATTATAGAAGATTAAAAAGGTATATTACAGTCCAAATTTTTTTTTAAAAGGATAACCCAGTTCGACCAAAACCTACGCCAAAAGAACGTCCACAGCCCCTAGTTACCCAGCACATGTTGGAGACCACGCGGGCAAAACTGGGCCGAGCCAAACCCGTGGCTTCGTCTACGCCTAAGCAACAGCTCAGCGAATTGGAGAAGTATGTATTTGTCTTATTTGCTTGCACTTAGTTTATTAAAAAAGATAAATTCCTTTTTTATCAAATAAGATGGATTTATTTGTTTATTGAAGGACACATCAACCAAGCCACTAAGTACCAAGCTCAGGATATGTAGTGTGTTCAGATTTCAATGGCTTCCATTTGTTTATGAAAAATATAAACATATTACTAGTTGATTTAATACTTACCATAAACAATGATCTATCAGTAATTATTTTGTATCCAAATACACATGGCTGGTATTTATAATAGATATTGTTTTTTTTTTAATTTTTGTCCCGGTTCTCGGACTTTAACTGGTTATTGAATAATAATAAAGTATTGCCAAAACTGATTACATAAAATGTGTCCCGAAACTCCTAATGCGGAGAGAAGTGTATTTCCGTGTACATTCACTGTGAAGTAATAGAAAAAAATAGTAATAATTTCTAGTTTTGCTTTTATTGGCCGCTATCACTGCAGTGGCATATGTAATTATTATCATCTAACCGGTTTAACGACAAAACTGCTGCATTAAACCTTTATCAAATGTTTATTATTCAAATATTTGCAGATGTCTTCTACAAGAGGTATCAGTGACGTCACTTTACAGGCGTCGAGTGACGCGCGGCTCGTTCCGCAGTGCGGAAGAGCTCCGTCCGCGACCCTATCCCGCCGCCAGGTGTCGCTCGCCAAGGTCGCCTCGGACTCGAACGGCGTCACTGTCCCGAATAACCCCAATCACCCCAATCGAACTTTCACTTCTGTTGCCCAAAGAGTGAAGTAGAAGAAACATTTAGTTTACGAAGTTGAGATATGTTTTGAGTTTTGACGTATGTGTGTAAGCCCTGCAAATTATTAGCTATTTGCAATGCTTGGTGCGAATTTGTTAAAGTGAGAGGTTTTTTTTTTCTTATAGAAAATAATAGATGTGACAACTTAGATAGTTAAGTTTTGTAAATTTTAGTTATCTTAAAATGATTATTTTTTATTTAGTACCATCTACAATAATGGAGTGAAAGTATTTTATTAGGCGTAGATATAGATGTTAATGACATGCAATTTGCAGTTGTATTTATCTGAATTTAGTTTGCGGAAATAATTTTGAAATAATATGACTTATTTGTGTTGTAGCCATATTAGTAATCTATTACGGCACATTGTAAAGTTTCCTTTATAATTATTTTATTTGTACGGTTTTTCGTTTTTGATACATTAGTTTTTCGTATTTGTATATAATAATATTGTTTGCTTATCGCTATTTGGACGTTGGTTTTATTTAAAAGATAAATTACTTTTATAAAAACATAAGGCTGACTCGTTTTTTTGTATGTTATATATTGTAATAGTATTAGATAATAATGATACTGACATTTCAAAAAACGTAATCTGTCAATGCTGAATTTAATTGATATAGTGCTTACGTCTTTAGGTGCAGGTACACACGGGAATAATTGTCATGCATAAGAAGAACAGTGTTTGTAAATTGTGTTTGTGTAATTATTAAAACATTCTTCTATCTAAACAATAGAAGCAGTAAGTATATTTTTTATGGCAAGTTTGCTCAAGAACTCGAAGGATGCAATTTTGAAACAAAAATTTAGAAAACAGTTAAAATAAATACTTATTACTGCTTTTGTTTTTTTTTCTACCTATTTGTCGTGAATAATTGTTTAAGTCTTCGTTATAAATAATAGCGTAACTCATAGAAACTATGCATAAATAGCAAAATGAGATATGTAAATTATTTTTTCTATTTGAATTGTGTAGAAAATAATAATGTGGTAAATATGCTAGTCAATATTTAAAAAAAAAACTGTTAAAGTAGTTCTTTTCAGATATTCAAATACGGACATTGATTAAGGTCTAAGAAACGATATTCATTCGTATAACAGTACGATGCCTCAGGATTATACAGGATCTCAAAAAGATATGTTTCCATTCTACAACGCTTAATAAACGTTAGCCCCCACAAATACCATAGTTTTAAAAGCTGCTTGGGCACTAGGTAGGTAAGACAGGAAATTTTAAGCGCTAACTTTTGCAAAAAAAATTGGAGAAATCAAGTTTTGCTGGTTCTGGCGATATTATATTTATATATTCACTTCGTACTTCGTAGTCTGTGCTTTCAACACAAGTTGAAAAATGCAGACTTGAAATTTGAATTTGAATCATTTCTATATAAACAATTAACAAATCGTGATTTGAATCATGAACGTTGTTACTTGTTATTAGTATTTTACAATTTACACTTTTTTGTGTATGAGTCAAAAATAAACAATACTTTAAAGTTATTATAATCTAAAGATTGAATTGTCATAAATTTGTATGGGTGAAGTGTGATAATTTAAAGTTAAGTTCTTCTATTGCAACTTTTACGGAGAATATAGGAGATAAGGGCCAATGTGCTCCGATACGAAGAAAAATGGATTTTAGCTCTTTAAATCCGATTACATCAAATTCCTTAAACCTGGCCGCAAGAAATAACGATGTGCAAGGCGTAAAAAGGTTACTCAAAAAGATTAATCCAAATTGTATCGATAACAGGGGATGGACTTGCCTTCACGAAGCTGCTGCTAATGATAGTTATGAAAGCTTATTGCTCATTTTAAAACATCCAGACACTAGACCATTAGTTGAAACTCATGAAGGGCATACAGCCTTATATCTTGCCTGTCGTCATATTTGTTCTCTGAAAACAATTAAGACTTTGCTAGATTATATACCAGATATTGCAAACTACGGTAGTACTGAGGGTGTAACACCCTTGCATGTTAGTTGTGGACAAGGAAGAGTTGAGGTAATACAGCTTTTAATTGATTATGGAGCTATGCTTGATGTACAAGACTTTGATGGTGACACACCTCTACATGATGCGGCTTTAGGCTTGCAATATGAAGCTGCAGAAACTCTATTGTATGTTGGTGCAGATCCAGAAATAAAAAATGAGGCAAATTATACACCATTTCACTTGGCTTCTTATAAGGGTTGCTTGAAAACAGTGCATAGTTTGTACCCATTTGTGACTGAGATTGACCAATTAACTGTCAATGGTGATAGCGCATTGATTCTTGCTGCACAAGGATGCAATGATGACATTGTAAAATTTCTGCTAAAGAATGGAGCTGATCCTCATATAAAAAATCAGTATGGAGATTTAGCCTTAACAGTTTCTTTAAACATGGGTTACAGTACAATCTTTAAAACATTATTATCTGTCATGGATGTTAACAAAATAGATCAAAACATAATTTTATATGCATGTAAGCCTCATTATTTTAAATTTGAAATATTGGAGAGTCTTCTTATGCATAACTTGGGTCCAGAATTCTTTGACTTTATAGAGCAATTCCATGTCACTTTAGAAAAAATTGGAGATTTAAGGCCCACATACTTGACAAATGCCCCTATCAACTCATATTTGAATATCTGTGAATACATATATAGTACCTCACCTGACAAATTTAAGGAGTTCTTCCTTTTATTTCTTATGAGAGGTTTAGCAGTTGATGCATTGGACGTAAATGAATGTCCACCACTGGTTTACATTCACTATTGCATGCATTCTGTGTGTTTTGAAGAGGTAAGTTAGTATTGTAATGTACAATTCCAGTTTTATTAATGATATTAATTATCACACTAAAATACAATTTACATGCATATTGTTTAGGTTTTCAGTATACTACGAAACCATGGGTGCAATGTGGACTATTGTAGTGCCAATTCATGTATAAATACAGAGAAATGTGTGCCCGATGCATTCTTGGCATCACTGACTTCAGATCCAGCAACAATACCAATTATGTTGCCATACAGTATATACGGAGAACCAGGCTTCTTGCTCAAATTTGCATGTGATAATGGTATCTTAGGAAGGATACCGCAAAGTGTAAGTGTATATAATCACTTAAATTGGGTCTATGTGTTCTACTTTTTTTAAATAATAAAATTAAAAAAGTTACCATAACATAATCATCAGAAATATATAATGTTTTTGGTTGTTTTAGGTTCAAGACCAAATCTTATCAATGATAGGTATATTTAAGGAAGGGACCACTGCAGAAACTCTACCATTCACCCCATTACCCTTGAAGCATTTATGCCGGGTAAAAATTAGATCACTTTTAAAAAAGAGAACAAAGCGGTATACCACACAACAGTTTTTAAATGTTTTAGATATGATTAGACTACCTCAGATTATTAAAAATTATTTACGGTACATGTAATTGTACATAGAAAGTTGTAATACTTATGCACAGAATGTGTTAGTCCTATATCATATTATTTGTGATGCTATGAAAAATGCACAAATAGTGGCCTTACTCATTCTTTTAACTTACCTTTAGTCCTGTTAATATTTGTCTACTTTTAAAAGCTAATTTATCGTAGAACAATTAAAATTGTAGTAGAGTGAAAATTTACTAACATTTTTTCAAATACAAAAGATACTCATAATATAGAAATTGTATGAATTTTTTTTTTTGCAAAATGTGTACTGTTAATACTGAAGCTATCTCAAGATTTCCCCATGAAAATAAAAATGTTTTTTGTTTCAAATAAGTTTAGGTTTGATTGATTGGTTTCCATTATGCATCATGTTCGTAAGATAGGTACATTAGCTTACTTTTGGAGAATCCACCAGAATTACAATTAGGAAAAATAAATGTATTTTTCCTCACTTCGCCCACGTTTTTTTAAAATATATATTTGAAGTTGCAAGTTCAGAAAAAAAATACAAGATTTTTCTAGTTATTAACTTGCAGGAGCAAGTTTGGAGTTATTAGAAGAAAAAAAATTGTGATATTACTATTATAAGATTTGTTATTTATTTATAAAGAACCTGGTTGCTTAATTCAAATCGTGATAAAAACAAAGATATAACAGTGTAAATATTTATTTCAACAATAATAAACAAAATTATATAAAAACGTGAAGTTGTTTTTCTTATTTCTATATAATTAAATTGACTTAAAATTGGCTCCCGTAGACATGTGTTCTTCGATTTCTGCAACACTGTAAATAATATTTTTATACAATTATTTTTTTAATTGTTAAAATACACAAAATTTGATAACAGTATCTATAGTCCTACCTTTTTAAGGAAAAAATAATGATTCATATCAATAGATGGCGCTACAACAACAGCACAAGTCTAAACTGATGATATATTGTACTATAAATATCTGAATGAAATAGAGTAAATAAAGACATTTGTCTCAGTCATTTTTAAGCATCCTCAATACACTTACGTCCTCGGTACGAAGGTGAGGTTCTCCACCCCGTCTTCCGTGATGAGCACGTCATCCTCGATCCTAACACCGCCGCAGCCGCGGAACGACGCCACGCGGGACCAGTTGAAGAAACGCGCTTGGGACGGGTTTGACTGGGCCCGGTCTAATAGCTGAAAAATAATTACAGTACATTTCTGGATGAATATTTCATATAAACAGACTATTATCCTTTAATCTTCGATAATATATAAAACAATTACTGAAACTATAACACTACTTGTATTTAAATTATATAAAGTAATGGAAATAATTTACTTCAGTTCAAAATGTTTTCTCAAAGAAGCATTTTCAAATACTTTCACTAACCTTGTCTATGAAGTAGCACCCGGGCTCTATAGTGAGCGCCATGCCCGCCTGCAGTCGCCTGGCAGTACGAAGCCGGGCGAGGGGTCCCGAGGGCCGAGGGGGGCAATGGGGCAAGTAGCCCCCCACGTCGTGCACATCGAGCCCGATCAAGTGGCCCAGACCGTGCGGTTGGAGGATTGCGCCCACGCCGTTCTGTAAGGCAATGTCAATATGGAATATTTCGCTCACTAGATGGCGTTATTTTGGCAACATTTCGATACACTGTTCCGTGATGCAAACATCGAGTGGGAGAGCAGCCTCCCTACCTCCCTACTTCTTATCCTTCACACATAAGATTTGTCACATCTAATGTCGCAACTTTCGGTGTGGTAAGAGACCGCAATTGCTGGCAATGCCTCGGGCGCGTAAGAACTAACTCAGAGAAGCACCATTTACGCGTCTCTTGCGCACTCTAAATATTATTGCTTGTGAGACAGATGTATTTATTTGCACACTGGCTGAATTCACAAGAATTGCATTATTTATAATTAGTTATAAAATGTTTTAGGTTCTAAGTTTTTATGTTTATATTATATTTTTAGTTTAGTTTTCTATTGTATTAGTATTAAGTTACTGTGAAAATAGGAAATAAGTAAATAAACTCTAAATTTCACCCGAAAAGTGGCACTCTCACACACACACACACACACAATTAAATCTTATCATAATATATAGTCAAAGCCAGTGGTGTATCCGCTACAGCGCTTCGTGATATTTTTACTAATAGCCAAGGAGGTGATCAGCCCTCTGTACCTGGCAAACACCGTCGACTGTCGACTGACAGTCTCTCGCTGAAACCTCGGCCCACTCTCATCAAAAAAATGAATATTAAAAAAAAACCTCAATCATGTCCTCGACGCTTCCAAAGAGTAACCCGCCATCCTTTAAATGCTGCAACATGCTCCGATTTGCTGTTAAATGCATATCTGTCCATAGCACTCCCGGTTTGGCTTCTCTGTTAATAATTCATTTTAATTCAATATCATTTAAACGAACTATTAAACGTTAATACGTGCTTATTATAAAACATGGACTAAACATAGTGCCTACTATTGTATTTTTATGAATTATTATTCAATAATTATGATAACCAACGGCAATTAATACATAAATAAAAGAAGCAGTCATACATAAACACAACTAAAATTAAATTGTCTAGATGTCAGTTTTGGCCTATGTTTTTTGATTATGCCCCACGGGGAGCGGTGGTTCAATGCTTTTTTATAAAGGAGCATATGAAACGCCATAAAAAGGCGATCATAGCAGCCCATGGTCTCCCATTGTAGCGGGTCCGTTGCCGGCGTTTGAGGGAAGAGACTTTTTCTTTAAACAATTGGAAGTCGTATCTCCCAGGGAAGACCCCCACCGGGAGTCAATTCCACAGTTCACTCAAAAAAAAGTGTCTTGCAAAGCGGATTATGGAAGACTTCCAGCCACCTAGGTGATGTTGATGAAATTTTTAATGAAACCAAGAAAATTACCTAACAACAGCATCTCTGGCAGCAAGTACGGCCTCGTATACAAGTTTTTGGTCCTCCGTGAACTTTCCGTTCGCGGGAAACGTGCATGTTATGTCCGCGGCGTATCCCGCATAGTTACCACCCATGTCGAACAGGCTATAATAACCACAATGTATAAATAAGATGAATAAAGCTCACCTAAGCTTTAGTTTTTAAAAGCCTGTGCACCAATGGACTGTCCACATTTAACATTTGCTATATTAGGCTATCTCGGACACAGACTTGAAAAGGGTGTAATGCCACTGATATGATTTGTTATAGGTAACAATGTATAAACGACAATAATGTGTGTGTGTACACACGTAAGTGAAACTACTTTAGGACCTTATTTTTCGAAAAATGATTTACTATATGCAACTTTACAGAAATTGGTTAAATAATAAAGTTTAAGAAAAGGCTTTTATTATCATAGACATGAATACAAATAATACAATTATTTCATTTAATCTTATTACTACTAAGATTATTATATAATTTCATTGTAATATATTTATTACTATCATTGTTATCGTTATTATATATTTTTATTATTAATGGCTTCGAATCTCTTCACATCAACCGTGTTAGGGAGAAGAAAAAGATAGCACGTAACGGAAAAATGTGACGCGTAACCCAAGAAGGTGACGGTAAATTTTTTTAAAGCCATTAAAGAAGTTTCACTTCAATAATATTGCTAAATTAACATTTCCTGCCAGTTCTCTAATATTGTCTATGATAAAAAACATACGCTGTCGAATTTGGCTTAAAGGTCTCGTTACCAGGCCATAAAATTTAAAAAAAAAAATACGCTGTCGAACTCTTATTAAGTTATGAATACCAAATAACAGACTACATATCTTTTTAATATTTTTTTTGTTATTTTCGTGGGGAAATATTCATTATCAATCATATCACATTTTTAATAAACCGATTTAAAAATATCTTAAACAGATGAAATTTAAGAACATAAATAATGCGCGTCTAATCAACAAAAAAAAAAATTGGAATAGCTACAAAAAATTCACACAAAAATGGCAGTTCGATAGCCAACTTACCAAAGATCACCGTCCTCTATCATCTTGCTGTTGGGCGCAGCCGCGTGTCCATAGTGCAGAGTCGCTGCATTCTGTCCCGAACCACAGATACACGTATACGACACGTGTCTACACCCGCCTATGCGATAGCAATGATCCAGAAACACCGATTCGCATTGGTATTCCTTTAGCCCCGGCTTGGCGTATAGCATAACCTTTAATTAAAAAATGCCAAGTTTTATTTTTACATGATTTTTCATTCATAATACATATGTAAAGTGCTTTAAATATATAAAACAAAAATATAATGTTACGAAGGCATACGTTTGTTTTATTAATTAAGGATCGGTTCTGGAGAAAAGTAATATTCCTCGATTATGTATCTTTTTCATGATTATTTCATTCACGAGGCTGATCACCTATTTGTCAATCTAATAGGCAAATAGGTGATCAGCCTCGTGACTGATGCACGCCGTCGACTTTTGGGTCAAAGACAAGGTTTACCCACGATGTTTTCCTTCACCGATCGAGCGAATGTTAAATGCGCATAGACAGAAAGTCCATTGGTGCACAGCCGGGGATCGAACCTACAACCTCAGATGAGAGTCTCACGGTAAAGTTACCTAGCCAACGAAATCGTGAAACAAACTCTTATATACCGCGGAAGGTTAAAAAAGAGTAAGATTTTTTACTATTAAGTACAATAACACATATTATTCAACTTGGTATATTAGAAACATTATATATAACATATATACGTTACAGAACGTATATAACGGAACGTAAACAAAATTTAAATCATTCTAGAATTACCGCCAGTTCTAGGCTTTACAAGTGAGGCTGTATGGGGATTGAAAAAGACTACACACCTGCTTGTGAGCATCCGAAGACACCTTGCACACATATCGCATCACTTCAATCTCCTCTGGTGTTTTTATTACTCGGCTGGATTTAAAATAATGAAAATTTTCAGGCAAAAACGTTTAAAAACAGCACACCTACCCTGTAACTTTCAATAGCTAAACAAATCCCTAAGGTTTTGTATGGAGGGTATTAAAAGAACCTACAATAGCTTGGAATCCCTATTGAAAGTAACAAACTTAAGTAGCTATGTACATGTAACAAAGTAAAGCTATGTTAACCACAGACAATAAAAACAATATGTCAAAAAACATACTTAAGTTTGTTACTTTCAATAGGGATTCCAAGCTATTGTAGGTTCTTTTAATACCCTCCATACAAAACCTTAGGGATTTGTTTAGCTATTGAAAGTTCATTGTTTTTACCAGGAACAATGAAACAATAAAAAATTCTTGTGAAAACTTAATATTTGACAAATGTTTGATGACATTTGACAGATGACTTTATGTTTATATAATTAAAAAAGCGTTATTTGAATAGATGTCAAAATCTCTATGCACAAATGAAAATTGTCTGTAATCGTTGAAACTATTGTAAAGTTTGTGGTTACCAGGCCATAAAATTATTAAAAAAAAAAAAAAAAAGGTTGTGGTAAAACCTTATTAGAATCTGTATTATATACTTACAGCTCAGCAATTGTTGGGAATAATATTTCATTGTCCACTGTAAACCTGAAATTAAATGTTATATTACTGTATATCTATATATATTTATATAACAATTCACTCACTAAACTCAATTAAAGAAAATTTTCAAGTTTTTTTAGTATAATGTGACTTACTCATCAATTCCTTCAAACACTGCTTCCTTTGCTGTCAGACCACTGTCTGTATTGGGACCACTCTACAAATATTAAACCATTTAAAAAAGAATTAGAATTAACAACAGTTATTATTCAAGGTCCATTATTTTAATTAATCTTAACTAAACATTTATGTTAAAAGTGCAATTAAGGAAACAAAAAAATTACTTGAGAATACCCAATATAATTATTGATATAAGAATTCCTATAGTTTATCCATTTCAAAAAAAACTGGTTCAAACATTGTCAGTACATTGATAAATGTTAAAGTTACTTACAAGTGTCAGCAGTTTTTCAGGATTGAGTGATTTTAATACTTTTGCGATCTGAAAGAAATGCAAAGGATATTAAATATATTTATCATGAAACAAAGGGGTTACAATAATAACAATTTTAATATTATTCCCATATGACTAACAGGTTTTATGTAAGGGAAATTTATCTAGATGTTTTACTCCTGTGTGTATTTTCTTTAATTTTTTATTAAATTTTAAGTTACCTACATCCTCAACATAATGAACTTCATCAACAGCGTAGATTTTTTTAAATTGATCACAAGTGAGCAGTTTCCCCATCCACACTTCATACTCATCTGGCAAATGCGGGACAAATAAATGTGCCTTTTTAGTTTTTACATCTAGTGCTAAATAGCACCCAGGCTCTTTAACTCCACACAACCAAGTGAAGTATGCTTCCTGTAATCAATATAAGAAAGTTTTAGTATATGTGTAGAAAAATAGACTTTTTGCTACTGCTACTGCTACTTCAATTCCAGTAATATTGTGTCACTACTGTGCACTTATATTTTGTCTTGTTTTACATTCATAGAACTCCTTAATGATAATAATATGGTACTAGTTAGTCCATAAATAACAGAGGAATTTTTATATTCCAGAGATAGAAAAGAGTTTTTTTCACAAGGTGAACAACACTAGTGGTGAATGCTATAAAAACTGTAAAATCTTATATTAATTAGAAACAATAAATGTTTTAGAACAGGGAAACAACATTAAACCAGTATCACATAAATTGGTAATTTAATATTGAAGATGAATCAGTTGCTATCTAGAACTTACCTGTCTGAAAACATATTGTATATCAGTATCATAGTGGCTTATATCTTCCCCACCTTGTAATAGTACAACTTGACCATCTTGGAGTTTTTCTGCTAGTCTCTGTCGGTTTTTAGCAAACAAAGACATAGGCACTTCAAGAGTCAGAGGACCCATAGACCAAAAAGCAGCCATATTTGTTTGAAGGTCACCTGAAAACTGAATGTTATCAACAGTTATAATGTAGCAACTAAGCAACTGTTTAAATCATCAATGATAAGATAATGTTAATTTATAGATGTGCAATCAATTATTATGTAATGTTTCCTTTCATATAAGGTAAACAATAAAATTTATTTTTAAATAAGCATAGTGGCATGCTTTTTTAAAATACAAATCAAAAGGATAATTTTTTTTAAATATACCTTGAGGCAGAACCTAGATCCGCCCTCCAATGTCATAAGATAAGATAGTCATATTAGGATATTATAAAGCTTTCTAATATATGTTGGATATTAAAATATGTTTATTTCAATGTTAAATGTATTATTTTTTAAACCTATTTTCTTTATACACCCAGGGATTTCAAATATACACAAATGTGCTTCGCGTTTTAAAGTAAGCTATTGAGAAGATCTAAGCTTTTGTGTATAAAGCATGAATGATTTATTGTAACAATAATACATTACATATAAAAATATCATTGTCAAAGAAAAATACATATAACAATGTATTTGCATAATACATTACTACTTACTAGTATTACGACTAATTATTTACCGTTTCACTGTTGATGATTGTTGGCTAATACTAGAAATAAATAGGATAGTAATTAGTAACCACGAAATACTGAATAATAGCTCGCAATTTGCAAGTCGCAAAATATTATTATTAATGTGAAATGTCACTTACACTAAAAAGCCCAGTTGAATCCAAATGTTAAAACGATAACGTAATAATATGTTGAAACTTTAAGAATAATTAAAAGGTTTATAGTAAAGTTTTGAACAAAACAATAATATTTTGTTTTTACTTTTCAAACTTAAGAATATTAACTACATAGGTAGTCTGTGACTTCAAGGTGACAGATTTAACAATTCATGATGACTAACGACTATACAACTATACATATTATATAAAATAAAAGTACTTAGATATAACAGTCATTTAGCTATAAGAAAAAAATATTATGTTTAACTATAATCCATAATTGTTTTTAGTTATAAGGTTATTATTTTGTGAAGAAAATATGTTTTTTTTTTGTTTTCAACTACGATTACGCAAGTAAAATAAGGTCATATTACCTAACCGCTAGCATTGGTCTACATTTCTTTCATCTTACGTAATAAAATAAAAAAAATTAAATCAGAAATAATTGAACATTTTTGACAATTATTGTTTTCATGTTATTTTACATTTTAATGTTCTACTCGATAAGAGATGGCGCTGGTTTGAAAGTTTGATGAACACGTGATTTTCAATTTAATAGATTAATAGTATTTTAATATTTGAATTAATTAAAATCTCATAATATAATACCAATTATTGTGGAGTTAATTGTTTAATTTATATTTAAACTGTGCACGTGTATGTCAATAAATCCTATCTTTTGCTAGTTAAAAAAAATGTAGTAATTTTCAATGTTAGGTAACACCTCCAAACACAAAAACCATTGGTGTAAGAGAAATATTTTGCAATTATGACATAACTTATGTGAATTATTCAACAGAACTATTTTACAATGATCGGTTTGGTAATATTATTACATATAATATTTCATAATTAAGCACTGTTCTACTCAGCTTTTTTTAACAACTTCAATAGACAAGGAAATATTAAAAAACACATCTTTTAATTTTTGAGTTCATTTAATTTATTTAACCTTTTTACTTATCTAAATCACAAGATCCACGATAAATTAAACTATCTAAAATCACAAAATGCACTAAAACATGCACACATGTAATATTACATAAATTTTTATACCTGTTTGGTACGATTGTACATATACAGAATAGTAATTATTAAAGAGTTTAGACATTCTAAAATCTATATATAATAATCTGATAATAGTTATTGAAATATTTTCTAAATTTTCCTAAATTAAGCAATTAGGACTCTATTTACCATCTATCCAGTAAAAATTAATCTGGAATGGAAAATGCGTTATATCTGCTATAGATAAATCGCCCTTGTGCGAAAATTACCTAATATAGCATGCGAGGAAATAGCTGTACTTATAAACACTTAATATGTACTGTTATGTTTACAGTTGTTGTGAAAGTGATAACGGAACAAGTCGCACAATATTGAAATATTTAAGATGAATTAAGTATTGTTTTGTCTTATTTTGTTTTAAATGTTATGATATTATGCAAAATAAATTGAAGTGAAATGTTTATAAGTAAACATTAGTCATATATTACAATAGTAATTACGTTTACGATAAATCTATAGGGAAACAATAATTTAAAGCTTGTAAATACTTTACATTTATAAATGTTGGTATCATAATGTTAATCATCTTATTTGGAAATGCTTTTCTTACAGTAATCGTCACAATATAAAAGAACGTAACGTAAAAATCATTTAAAACTGTATTACAATTCTTAACGTAGGTTACGTCATTCAGTACTTTGATCAGTTAAGGTCACTATAAAACGAAGAATAAATATTATGATTGTAGAATACCGGCGGCCATTTTGGTTCATTCTCGTGATTCGTGTCGTGCGTGGACACGTCACAATCAGCCATCTCGTTCTCGCATGCTCTCCGCATATAGCACCATTGTAACCCGACACGTTTCTTACACACAAACGATTTCACAACACGTTCCACACTTTCACAACTAAAATGTTTTGTTTAAATAACATAAGTAAATTATGAGTCTACTGATATTTCATGACACGGTTGTTTCTTTTCCTGTAATCTTCGCACAGCCTCGGCGACAAGGGCACGTTGCTCTAGTAACCTTTCCACGAGATCAACTGGTTCTTGCTTTCTAATATAATAAGGTGCAGCTCTTGTCCGAGCCTGCAGGTGAAGTTTTTGCTTTAAGCCGAGTGTGAGCTCTTCGATAGCTGGTAAACGACTTGCCGCTAAAGGACGCCTTTCTTCTTGTGAAGTGTTACGGCTATCATAGCGGGTGGTCTCTTTCAACATAGCGTTAAAGGATAGTAAATAACTATGACACGAGAAATCGATTCTCTCTGACTACGTCTATCTACGTTTGCGAATGTCCAATGAATGAGCGAGTGTGCGGAGTGAGTCGACCCGACCCCGGTATAGGAATAGCGGGTCTCGGAGGGGGTGCGGGGTAAAGAGGTATGACGTAGACAGATGCGCAGTCGTGCCGGGCTGTATACAAACAATACGATGGACGTAAATAAACACAAGAGCAACTTAAAACGTCTGTAATGTGAACAGATTTATCTGTGTGGGGGTTAGGTTTGTCGCTCCACTTGACCATCGCGCATGGTGAATATATACAATAAATGAGTTTCTTTTAGAGGTTCTAATAGTATTTATTACGATAACCTATATTTATAAGGAAACATTCCAAAAAATTTACTCATTTGTTATTGGTGTCAAGATAATATTAATAGGGTCAGTTTTGAGTTTACGCTTGCTTCTACTACTTATGTATGACTTTATTTATACATAATAGTATAAACACGTCATTGTTTTGATTGTCGTTTAAGGTATCAATTTTTCATTGATTGTCTTTTTGAACTTTTTTTATCCACTTAATACAGACTGTTGACAAAAATATTGGAGACAAAAGATACATGCTATTTAAAATGTAAAAACATAAAACATTCTTTTCATTTATATCATTTATTTTTATTTATTTAGATGTCTTATGATGTGTCTGTTTCGGTGAACCGAAAACTCGATTTGGATTTCGGACGTTGCCCTCAGGCTTACTCAGTTTTTTTTCCTAACGTTTAGGCATAACACGACGCCGTTTAATTTTAAGTTCATTGTCTTAAAGAATAATCTAGCAAATTCAGAATAATAAAACTGGTTTTAATTGAATAACAACTCACTTAAGTGAATTTTATATTTTCGTAATAACCTGACACTTAAATAAAATTATTAATACAGTAAGATACGTTGACAATGATATAATTTTTTTATGATCTTGTTTTTACTTTCTTTCTATCTTTGTTAATAGGGAAATCTAAAAATAATCGTATTCATTATTTATACGGGGGTACAACCAAAACGTATTGTTCATTTGTAAGTTTTTCTTTTTATATTATAGTAAGTTGTTTATTTAAGATTACTCGTGATCTACCATATTACATAATATTTTTTATTAAAAACGTGCAATTACTTCCTAGACCGCGCGACCTTCACTTAAGTCAAAATTGATAACGATTATATTTTACGTTAAATACAAAAAATAATAACTAAACAAATGCGATAACCACGTGTTAATTTTTAAATGTCACTTAGGTTACGTGCGGAACGCCATCTAGCGGTAGATAGAAAAATAAGAAATATTGTATCAATAAACAATTTATATAAAGATAATTACGATTTGAGTTAGTAGTCGTGTCTCCATCTAGGAACCAATTGCTAAACTAAACAACAACTGATTCACAGCGGTGAATGATGAAATAATAGTAATTTATTACCGTTGATATAATGTAGAGATTAATAAAATACCAATTAATCACATAGTATCTTCATTTCATTTAAAAAGTTCTTTTATCATAATAAATGTATAAAGTGCGAATTTTTTTTATCTGTTAACTTGTATATCGAGATGGCCTATGGCTTCTAATGAGCGCAGGCCATTTCTAAATTAAACCAATTATTAGCAATTAACAATGAAGTAATTGCGACAATAGATAACAGTAATTATCCTCTTGAGAATTAAGGCTTTATAGTCAATATTCATATAGTGTGAATTAGTTTGAAAACGATGTCAAAATTGATAAACAATAACTACTATTTTAACGATGTACGTCTTAATATACCCTATTCAAATCGAGTTATAATGTAGGAAGGAAAAAATAAATAGTATATTTCATTAAACAAGTCATTTGATGAATATTTTTAATTATTTACAGCTTATGGCCAAATTTCAACTAAAAATATTATACAACTGAGCTATTTTTATAAAATTAACAGAAAACCTTTTTCGAAAGTCGAGAAAACTATTTAGCTGAGAGAGTAAATGGAGAATGGCGGCTTGTTCACGCTAGACAGTGCTGAGTGCGTGTCGAATAAATAGCAAAAAGGTTATGTTTCCGGTGATAATTGTCCGGAACGTAGTCACATAATCCCTCCCAGCAAGTATGCTCTTTCTGTTTCGCTGTAATATTCACCTAAAGCCAAACTTGATCATAGCTTTATCCCTATGGATCTTCGTAGGATTCATACAGGTTATAATATCAACGAAACGATCTATAAAACATCTTTAACTTCTTCTAATTGTCGAACTTATCCAGTGCAAACGATTTGTCGATTATACTTCCCAAACAATCCTAATTGTAGATTAAATGAGTCAAAACATGAACCGACAATTACATTTGATTTTTAGACAGAGACAAAATCCTTTTTCGACTGTTGTGTCGCAACCAACGCCGAACGAATTTGTATGACAATGGTCACGTGACAAAGTGACAGTCTCAAAATGGTTAAGCCTTAATGAGTCACGCCCTTCGTAAAGTGATTTTGCCTCAGGCCTGTCGCTTTTAGGGACTGAGACGTATGCACTCGTGTTGACTGCGTCTTAATGTAAGTTTAATTCAATAGGTCTGTTATGCTAAACAACGGAGGTAAATAAATAAATGCAGTCTAAATTTAAAGTAATTAAACAAGTTTAGCTTAACTGAATTAAAGTTGCTGATAACGTCTCCTAATAACAATTGCGCGTTACAAGTAAATTCACAATTATTTATTTAATTTATTAGTATTTAGTTTGTGATTTCCACCTAGTGATGGCGAGACGCGATTGTCGATTTTTTTTGTCAAGTCTATAACTAATTGGTTTTAGCTAAAAATACACCGTGTAATTGACGATGTTTTTTTTGGATTCGCGGAACTTTTACAAAATCAGTGCTTAACACATTTAAATACAAAGATATAAATATCATTCTGAAAAAAAAAACTGTCGTTATTAAAAGTAGCAAAACGCAGATTTATAAAATCCCAAAAAAACGCAACCAATTCTCAGAGAACCAATTGCGTTCTCTGGAGCCATGTAATTAAGCTAAGCCTCCCTTAAAGCTCGTGATTCACCTACAACTGACCCTCAAAATGTTTGTCTGAAATCTAGAATTTGAATATTTTTCCAACATTTGGTGCCTGCCCAAATGTAATACGCAATAACTGTTCGCTTTATTGTAATGGTATGGTGTGGTGTTATCAACAGAATAACGCCATAACTTTATGTAACTTTTAAAACACGTAACCCATAGACTAGGTTAGTCTACAAATTTAAGACGCAAGTGAAAATCACTTTTCGGAAAAAGTTGTGAACTCTTGAACATATTTTATGTACAAGCTACGTGTAGAAAATTATGCTCCAATTAATTAATACCAATTCTTTTATAAGGAGAGTAATGAGGGTTATGAATGTGATGATTTTATTGACGTACGTGTAGGTTTATCAAGTAGATATGTAGACGTAATATGGTAGAATAAGTATGTCGGTTGGGTTATTGTACAATGAGTTGCGCAGCCGAATGTCGAAAGAAAGTGAACGCAGCGCAGGCATCGTTGATCGTAGCAGTCGTTGGAGAACCGCTGAGTTGAACTGTATCGCGCGACATTAAAATTAACCGCGTAATTCAAAAATGGAATAAAACTGTCGCTGTCAATTAGATTTATTTCAAAATGGATCTAGTATCGGAAGCTAGCAGCGGGTCCCGTGTTTTGGCGGCAAGGCATATTGCAACTCATCTACCCGAAATCAACAAAGCTGTCAACACAACATTGTTGTGCCACAGTTATAGCATTACACCTGACACAGGATCTTACTATGCAGGTAATTTAAAACACAAAAGGTTCAAGCAAAAATTATATTAAAAATGAGTTTATTGCAAATTTAAGCTACATTTTTTTAAGTATGGTTCATAGTTCTATCTTATCTTAAACTTGCAAATTCGTCTGTAACGAAGCAATAATACTTGCTTTTACTCTTTTAAATCCCAAAATTCTATCAATTTTAATTAAAAAACCAATAAAACTGGTCTAGTATTCTATGGTCTATGAGTGAAAGCATCAAAAACTTATTAAACAGCAATTCCTTCCAACTTTCTACTAATTAGATTATAAACACATTATATTTTATTTGTATAAATCACGTTTTTACTTTATGTATATTTATTGTTTATCGTTATATTAAGTTATTTTTGTAATAAATTTGAAATAGAACCTCTTGAACTAGAACCACAATATTTTCCTAAATCTGTGAGGAAAACTACAAATTAAACTAATTATTATTAAGTCTGAAATATTTTCCTGGTTTATAATAAAACGGGTTTTCTTTAGAACTGCTCTCGTCTGAATAAAGTGTTGCCATCTTTAATATAATTTACTTACGATATGATGTTATAGCAGCATTACCTTCTTGGATAAATAGCCTATAAACGCAAAGGTATTTTCAATTCCACCCAATAGTTTCAGAGACAACGCGAACCAAACAAACAAGTAATATCCACACATGTTTTGCATTATGTATAATTTTCTTACGCGTATAGACGATAAATTATTCTAGTCTATGTTCGGACAGAGTTCGTTGTAACTTGAGAGTTGAGATATATGTAATTTGGAAGATCGAATCGTATAAACCTGTTGCAAAGTGTTTAGGAAAAGACTTAAACGATTTCCAGTTTCGTGCCTCTTGGACTATTTCTGAACTGGTGCTTGAAATTAATTTGTTTAAATTGAAATTTAAATCAGTATTAAAATAAATCACTTCACAAAACAATGCAATAAAAAACATTTTAATTCTTATTTGTAGCTGTAAAAAGCTAAAGTTGTTGAGAAAGTAATGCATTTACAGCAGATAGTTATGTACCAGTTTTTGTTTTTGAACGATAGTTCCTGTATGTCAAATCAAATAAATTTTTGACGTACTCATCGCTAAGCTTCGCTTCTGAATCTTGAAATAAATCATAATAATAATAAGATTCACAATACTCTATCGAATATGGAATCTCATTGTTTCAATGTTTAGATTTTTATTGTTAACAAAAACTGACAATTTAAACTTTCCAAAGGTCGTATATTAAATAAAAATTCAAATAACCTTTGCATATTACATGTTCCCCGTAAGTCCTTATTCATTATAAACCCGTATTAATGAATATGTATTTACAAACTATACTTGTCAAGAAATTTAATTAAAAAAATAATTCAGTTTGATAAGTTGATTAATGTAAAACAGTATTTAATATCAATTACATTCAAAGTCAATTCTTATCTAGTCTAAATCTTGAACTTTGTTGATTTTAATAGATAGCCTAGAAATGGATAATAGGCTGCAATTCTAAAGAGGCTTCTAGACGGGCCATTTTTTTACGAAAATTACTGCAAGGGTGTGGCTGGTAGTATCAGTCAGCAGCTAAAGAATGCAATACTCGGCAATATTTTTAGCAGTAGTATAAATATTTTTTCCGATGTCCGATGAATGTTAAGTGTCGAAGGAACGATCGCTTTGTAGTCGAAAATACAATATTTCTCAGCCATATTATTGCTGTCTCGCTTTATTAATTACGTCCCTTTTTCGTGCTACGTTGTCTCATGTTAATACATGTCTTTTCTATGTGTCATTCTTGTGAATAATGTGTTCAAACTTCAAAGTCACTTATTGGCATTCGTGTAGTTTTGAAATAATTGTTCACCGAGTGTCCATGTCCATTGAAATAAGGTCGAATCACTTTTTTCTTAGCTCAAAATAATGTACTAATAATAATACTGTTGCAGAAATATTTTGCAAAGATATACATTGTTTGTTGCTGCCTTTACATGTTTTGATGTATTTTCGGGATATAGTCGGCACATATTTCATTAAAAGTGTTGTCCGTGTAGAGGCCCCTTAATACATACAATGATTTAATGATAACACAGATATATGGTCTTGAAGATAAAATCTAGATTGAAAGTTACACAGATAATTTATCCAACCTTTTCATAGACTAAATTATTTTAGCTCATCCCTTCTCAGTCTGCATTAATTAGGATACAATATTTTCTGTCTCCTTCTAGCCGTTTTTGTCTATTACTAGACGTAAAATAATAAATAATTCAATCGAATGGAAAGAATATTCACAACATACGCACATCGCAGTAAATTCACTGTTTTGCAAGGTACATACTTTTAAGGAAATAGTAACGATATAGTTAATATATTAAACATTTAAATAGTTTAAAATAGCATTTATGAATAACACAACATAACAAAGTCGAGCACTTGATATATTTACAAAAACTGTGTAAATTCCACAGTTTTAACGAAAGTGTTCATCTTGTCTCTTTCCCTCACAACGTAAACACAATTTGGCAGAATGAAACGATAGAGTACTTTAGATAATTAGATTGGTTTTTCTATGAAAAAGGATTAATAACTGTATACAATTATAAAGGGTTGGTCTTTTATTTCTTATAATTGACAATGCAACAATTGTTTATTGAAGGCATCCAAAATGCACACAAAAGTTTTACGATACAAAGAAATTTTTGCAAACAATATATGCCTGGCATGGTATTTTCAGAGATAAGATACAAAAGGGCCCTTTGTATCGAATTTTGTCTGTTGCTTCTAGTGAAACTATTGTCTGTTGCTTCTTTGACTAATATTAGATTATAAATCGACTCCAAAAAATCTGAGAGGGTTAGTTAGCGTGTTTATTATTTTATACCATCCATATTTATTATAGGCTTTTAAGTAGTATTTTGGTATCTATATAAACTATCTAGACCTGAAATCATAATCAATATGCCATAATGCCACCTTGATTAAATTAGTTATGCTGGTAATTTTTTCTTTCCTAACAAAAAAAATCTGTCATTTTTATTTTACATTGTGTTTTTTTGTAACATTTATGTTAACTTAAATTATCATACACTTTAGATAAAAGAGTTTGTAACATATACCATAGATAAATTCAATAAACATATTGAAATTCGAGAGTTATTTTAAGAGTTTTTAATGAGTTAACGTGACGATTTACGCAAGTTTTGTTCTCTTTAGTCATGAATTGCTAGTTGTAAACATTTTATTCCTCAAAAATTTATTAATGTAATAGATACATAGATGACGATGAAGAGCAAACGACATTTTGCAATTAAAACGAATTTAACAACTTCACACAAATCTACTTGACTGTTATCTTATCGTTTTGCGTTATCTACGTCGGAATCAGCAAAAAATATTCGATATGAATTGGTATACGACCGTAAACTAAAGTTCTTTTTGAATACTGACGGTCGATAAAGATACTTATATGTAAGATATTTATGTAAGAAAAAGTTGTTATCAAAACCATTGTACCATTTAATGTAAATTCCAATAGAATTTGGGAATTAATTTAAATCAAACAATCGTGGCATTTTATTAAATACCTGACCAATAGTAATTTAATGTGCTTATTAAGACTTCAAAACCTTTTACGTAGAGCTCCTTAAAATACCGGTATAGTACTATATTGATTTATTTATAAGTCCTAAAACAATATATACGAGTATGCTTTAGATATACAAGAAAATATAAGTCATATTTTCTTATACAAATTTTACACACATAAATTATTGGAACATAAAAATTTTAAACAAGCGAGGAAAAATTAAACGTAAGGAAACAGAAAAAAAATAAACTGGAACTAAATAGAAACTTAAACCTCATTAAGAGAGTAAAACACAAAATAACGTTAGGCAGGATGATTGCTGTGATATATCAATATTTTCATTAATGTTAGTAATTAAGTTGTAAGAGTGAGACACAGTATTTACTGGAACATTAAAAATGGCAGATAGGCGAGTCGTAGGCACGTATAAAAATATATAGATTAGGAATTCTAATAACTCTAGGTTTAGGTAGACGTAGTGTTCGAAATACATAATTTCAATTTAATAATTTTTATGAGGGTGATCCCAAATATTTTTACTCGGCCGATCGTCACATTTATTAGTCGAGTCATTGTTGAGATATACTCGGGTTACGTTAGACACATTTTTTATTTTGATATATACTTTTTGTTTATTATAATTGATAATAGTTACTTCCATTATTTAGAATTTTATAGTGAGTGTTTAGTGCGTTGTTGAGAACTATCGTGAGGCAAAGTATTAGCTAATATCAGTCTAACCTCTCTTTGTTCCCAAACTAATAGAATTACTCCAAATCCTTACGGCTGGTGATATTGTGTGCCTTTCTTCCTGGTAAGAAGATATTGTAACGATGTATGTACTCAGGACTTATTATTCCAGTATAAGATTGTGTATCGGCCACCGAACTGTTCTTTGTGGTACACAGACTACATGATATAATAGATTCTGAACTAACCTTTAAATAGAAAAAAAAATAACTGCCATTTTGTGAAAAGCAGTTGGCCTTGTGGTTTCAGCTTCAATCCCTGGCACCAATGGACTTTCTGTCCATGTGCGCATTTAACTATCGCTTGTACCCTGAAGGAAAACGTCGTGTGAAAACCGGCATCCTATAGACCCAAAAAGTCGATGGAACACAGAAGTAAGCTGATTGCCTACATGCCTTAAAAAAAACAAATGATACGAAACAGATACAAAGTTGTAGCGCCACCAGTTTTCTTTGCCTTCTGAGTCTAAAATTACTTAATTTTTTAACCTCGCTATTACTGTGCAGCTCAAATATGCTGATGGAACAAAATGCCACAAAAGAGCGATCCTCTCCCTCCGTATGGTATATAGACACAAAAATGTATCTCATATCTCTAGAATGGTCCTGTTTGATGTCAGGGCCAGCGAGTAATTTATGTAATAACAGTAATTCAAAAACCGATGTTGTGTTAAACATCATTCAGCAAGATCAAACGATCTGATATCTGCATCATCTGCTAAAATCGGGTTTGCCGTTATTTTGTGACTTGTATTAAATAAATAAAAAATCTCAAGATGCACCTAATACACAAGAATACTAGTAATATATGAAAGAATAAATATGTACTTTTAATAAACACTGTTGGTCAGTAGGTAGTAGTTTGACAGTACCGAGTTATATGCAACAGTTATTACTGTATAAAAACATCCAAAATTGTTCAAAACATTTAAAGAAACCCACCTGTATATTCAATGTATTAAAAAAATTGTTACGCCCAGTGGCGAGGCTACCCAGGGGCTAGGCGATTCAGTGCCCCGGGGCCCTCATCTCAGGAGGCCCTGAAATCCATACCAGAAATCTCGATCGAACTGAACTTTTGGAAATTTCTCCCATTTCCGAAATAAATACGTTGCAACCTCACTTTATTCATGACATGTCAGTTGAGAGAAATTCAAAAGTTTTGCTTAGACAATTCCCCTAAATTCTTTCTGTAGGTTGGCAGTGTTGTCAATTTGACAGATATGTGCCTTTTATTATTCATCGATGTGCGTTTTATATGTGCGTAAATGTAAAAAAATAATGTTGTATCTGGAGTAAGTAAGCTAATGTCAATAAACTTTTTTGTGCTGGTCAATGTAGTGGTTCAATTTTATTTTATTTTACCACTCATATGTCCATCAATAAATCGTCTCAAATCTATAGATTTCGGCTCCAGCTTGTTGTATAACGCGAAAAAATGCAAGTCACCTGCAGTAGGTACATAATTCAGGTCCGCGGGCAGGAGATCGTTCGTGGTCTCCACCGTAAAATGTGGTAACACTAACGGTGATAATTTTCCGGGGCTTCCCTAACGACACTTGTAGCGTATCATTGTGTTTTCCTTTTAACGTCGTCAGTAAACAGTGAGTATCTACCTACTGGAGCATAATCTAATAGTTTTTAGTACCTGCAGTGCATGTACGTGCCATGGCTGTACATTTAGATCACTAATAAGCGTGACGATTTCCTAAATCGTCGGAATTACACTCCGACACCATAGCCAGACGTAGGCACTCTCTTTGACTGTTTAAATTGCATTAATTCGGTTCATAGCAATTGGCACTTCATTATTACGCTCATATTGTTCACTATACGCGAGTGGTTAATATCGAGTCAACCAAAAATACTCTATTAAAGAGCCCTGATGGCCCAGGAACCGTACAGTGCATAAAAAGAGCTTAAGTAGCTTAGCATTTTTAAAGTATTTGTATATTTCATATCTTCATTTGATAAAACCTAATCAGTTTACATAGCAGTGGGGCCCCATTTTTTAATTTGCCCCAGGGCCCTTGGTTACGCTACGCCACTGGTTACGCCATGACTGTCGAACTATTTAATCATCTTCCTGGCGTGTAATGTAATAAAAGGCAAGGTGCCTTTATAGCGTGGGAGAGTATTTAAAACATAAGTTTTGACAAAAATTATAAATAACTTAACTTTTTATTATGAAATTTTCTTATTATTATGAAGTTTTGACAATTAATTTGACATTTGCATGCAACCGGCTTGCCTAAGACCCAAAAGACGGCGTGTGTCAGACACAGGACGCTGATCACCTACTTGCCTATTAGACTATTAATATTATATTAATAGTCTAATAGGCTTATTAATATAATATTACTAATGATCATGAAACAGATACATAATTCTGAGACCTAAAAACATATTATAATTTGATTACGCAAAGCTTTTAGTTTTATTTCAATAACGATAATAGTGTAAAACTGCTTCCCGGTTCAATATCATGTGACAAAAAAATTGGCATCGTTTATGCGGAGGAATTGCGTTTAGGGCAGCTGTAACCAATATTTTAGTAAGTTTATTAGCATTCGAGAAACTGATTTTGACTTGTTTAGGACCTAAGGGATAGTTATAAATTTGTACTTTTCCTTTTTTGATTGCTCTGAAAATCGCGTGATCAAAATTAGTTATAAATTTATATTTTACGTATTATTTTGCGTGTATATAGAAAGTCCTAGCACGAAGCGAGTTTCGTCTAGTATTGCTTAATACGATAATGGAGACATTATACATTTATATAATTTATTTAACGAATTCTATTTTAGTGTTGCGTATGCGCATTAAGTTTCAAATACGCCCATAAAGCGCTTCTTAAGAATGCTTGGATCTTTCTTAATATTCAGATGGCGAGATTTTTAAATGTAATTTAATTAGCTACACCAATTGCAGAATTATCTCAAATTCCCCAAGTTAAAATTACTTTGATCAAAGATATGCTGGTCACTCATGATTGCGGCCATGATTTCCTGATCCGTAGCCTAAATTAAGTATGAAAGGCAAAAGTTGTTAACCTAATGACCTCCGCAGATTCCGTAAAATATTTCTGGTTAACATTATTATAGGAAACGTGTTTAATGATGCGATGTCCATGACTAGTTATTGTATTTTTTTTATATTGTAGTCCTTTGTGCTTCCGGATTATATTTTGCAAGTTTCTAGATAGCGATTGTTCTTTTTTTAATGGGTTTTAATTCATTTTAATTAAATTTATTAATTTATTTAATTATTAGTAATCTTACAGCTGACATACATATTATAAAACAAAACACTTAGACAATACAGAAAGCTAAAATAGATTACATAGATTAATAATATATATGTAACATAAAACAAGTATGTACAATAATGGACAAAATATATTTAAACAATTTAAACCAAAGAAAACTGAAAACAAATTATTTATTTATTAAATTTCACCATATACATAATGCTTTGTCTAAAATATGTTATAAAATACATATGTATATGACAATTATGGTATACATAAATGCTACAAAAAATAAAAATATAGTGAAATGATAGCTATATATATATAGCTATATACCTACTAGCAAAACACACTGGCGTAGCTAGGTAACTAAGGGCCCTGGGGCAAATTAAAATATGGGGCCCCACTGCTATGTAAACTAAACTAAAAACTGTAGCCGAAATCTATAGATTTGACACGATTTATTGGGTGGTAAAATAAAATAAAATTGAACCACTATATTGACCAGTACAAAAAAGTTTATTGACATTAGCTTACTTACTCCAGATACACCATCAATTTTTTAACCGTTCTCGAAAAAAAGTCTTAACTTTACGCACATATCACTATCCGTCAAATTGACAACACAGCCAACCTACAGAAAGAATTTAGGGGAATTCCCTAAGCATAACTTTAGAATTTCTCTCAACTTACTTGTCGTGAATAAAGTGAGGTTGCAACCTATTTATTTCAGAAATGGGAGAAACTTTCAAAAGTTCAGTTCGATCGAGATTTCTGGTATGGATTTCAGGCCCCCCTGAGCTTGAGGGCCCCGTGGCACTGCCCCGCCTATCACCTGGGTTAATTGATTAACCCACTACCGAATAAATCAAGCTCTATATAGGTAGTGAACAATTCAAAAGAGTTGCCTGAACTCCTAGTTTGGTGTTTGCAGGCGGAATTAGGAAAATTCTGCTGATTTTAAACGTTGGGAATGAATATAGGACGACAATATTAATGTCCTATTAGAGATTACTGTTCTGTATTTGACCATTTAACAGTTTGTATATGAACGTAACACCACACCAATTTATGTTTTATTTTCTAGGATGATTCATGTGAATTACCTTAGGTAATTAGGTAGTACACCGCAATCTTGTGAATAAATTAACAATTTGTTGAAGTGAAGTTTTTCTTGGGATGTGATAATGGATCTTTGTTTCGCGAATTAAGAGGGTCATGGTCGAAGGGCCGTGTGAAAGGCAGTTACGCCTTTTCCAAATAAATCGAGAAATATCAAGGTTCAGAAGTGTAAAAGTATGCTTAAAGACCGGTTTTTTGTGACAGTGTGCGCGCGCATCGTAAAAAATTACTCTCATCATTTTTCTTAACGCGCCAAAATAAGTATAACCTCAAAAAGAAAAGCAAATTGCATCGTTTATAACAATAAACGAATTATACGAATCCAAAACCCACTGTAAAGTATTGAATGACATCATTTTTTATTGGGTTTGAATTTTTAAGAGAATAAAATGTAAAATACCGCTTATCCTATTAAAAAAAATGAAGTGAGAACCAACCTCGGTTATTTGAATTAATAATCCACGAGTCAGTTTAGGCATGCAAAACGTTGGAACACTAATAACACTAATAAATATCAATGTTTGATGACGCATTGTAATAATTATTACAATAATTTCCTAATACTTTGTTAGTAAAGCTTATTTCGGAGTTCCGAAGAAAGTTTAATTGGCTACCCATTCGATTAAGGCGTAACATGCACATTTTACAACTCCTCTCTAATGTTCTTTTTAATCCTAAAACTCCTAGTTACTTAAAGCAAAATTGTATGGTCCTCACTGGCGGTAGTTTTGACTTGCGTTCCTTAGACAATCAAATTCTTGAAATTCCTATTCATAACACTGAATGTTTTCACTCCAACTTTACTGTGCAATATATCCTGCTATGTAATTCATTACCAATTGATATCAGACGAGCTCAGTCTTTAAATTTATTTAAAAATCTTCTTTTTGATTATTTTTCTTCTGCCTCGTAATTAGCTCCTAATTATATATATTAATTGTGACTCAATTAACCTTTCGATTAGCTTTTACACCTTTTTTTGTTTCTACTTTAGATTTATCTTTATTTAATTTTAGTTATGTTATTTTGTTAGTTTCTTTTATTAATTAATTATGCACTTCTACTACTTTACCCTCTGTAGGTGTTTCTTTTTTTATCCTCCCATATTAGGGTTTCCTGGAAGAAGTCGCTTGTTAGCGATAAGGCCGCGCGCTGCCTAATAACTTATGTAACCTGCTTTATTTGTTTTTTGTATGTATGATTATGTATATTATGGTAACGAAGTGTAAATAAATAAATAATATTGTGATTTATTTACAATTCGTTACCATAATATACAAAATCGTTTTTATAAGATCACTGATGGCCTGGTGGCTTCAGCGTGCTACTTATCCCTGAGGTCATGTAAATCTATATATATATATATATCTAAAATTGTTTTATTAATAATGATTTATGTTTGTTAACAGCATTAAACACATACACGTGGGTAATATTCCTTTGCGGAATATTTCTTTTACTCGCGTTATGCATCCTATATTTTGTAACTCTGCGCGCAGCGTGGAGTCATTGGGCCGAAACGAAGTTGAATGTTGCTGTCGTACTCAGCATTTACCCTGTAAGTACATTTCATTTTATTAATTAACTTTATTAACACGAACAACTTAAAAATTACCAAACGGACTCATTTAAAAGATAATGTGATTCCTAAGGTAGGTTTAGGTGTATAACTCATATAATATGATAAATTATAGACTCTTGGCTCGTGGAGTTCTAGTGCACAGGTGCTAATTAAATATTTAAGTAGTAGATAGTACAGGTGACCCCAGAGCTGGTGCTTTTCTAGCTCAACGAATAACTATGGCAATACAGCTAAGCAATGCTGCCAGCGTTAAATGTACACGGTCACAGAAACCAAACTTTTTAAATTGATTAATTATTATTACTATGTAGGATAAGAAAATTGTAAATACTGTATATTTGTTTAATATATACATTAAATTATTGTTGAAGAGATAGCAAAAAATCTTGCCAAAGTACACGAAATCCACGCGAGCGTAACTGCCAGCGGAGGCTAGTTTAATTGATGTGATAACAATTTTAAAACTTCATAAAACTATATAAACCATATTGAAATGGAAGTCAGATTTCTACTTGTATTGTATAATATATGTAGTAATTATATTCTTCTATGTTCTTTGACCCGGATTGGATTCGATATCCCAGTCGTCGAGGACCTATTTACGAAACCATATAGATAGATTAAATATTGTTTATGACCTCGTAAAAGTGTGTTGCATATGTTCCTATATGTTCGGTGAAGCGGAAATAACACATAGGTCACGTAATGTATAAAGCAATCAAAATATACATTTATAATCAGGCAGAGGAATATACATTCTTCCCAATTTCTAATACACAATTAACTTTTAGGCTTGTCAAGAAAAGTTACTATTGGAAGAGTCATAAAGCCTGTTTTAATATCAACTTTCGTCGCTTTGTTTAGATTTATATAATTAAAAACACGACATCTATAATAAGACTGAATTGTTACTGCTCATCCTCATTTTTACAACATCACAGAACACAGTCAAATTACGTATCCCTTAGGTAAATATATTGAATAATTTTTATTTTTTGTTCCCTTTTGTAAATTTTAATCCTTTTTGTAGGTAAATATTATCTATTCCACCTTTGGCTATATATTTAATGTAATTGTTTGTTGTTATATATAATTTTTGTTAGGTGTAGGATTACGATTTAAATAAATTAATAAACCCATTTATTTATTTACTAGTAAATAAAGTATAATATTGTCTTTGATTTATTAGTATTACAATAAAGAGATATAAAAAGTTATATAACCAAAAACGCATTTTTGACTTGGCGGCGAAACGTCTCGAAATACGATTTATAAATTCGTATTTATATTCGTTAAGTTGATTCAATTACAATATTTCAAAATGTTCAATACTCTCATATTATAATATTAATTACGACATACAGTATTTTCAATTTACATAGTAATAATAACAATAATTAAAAATTAGTAATAAATAGAAAATTAAATCAAATTAAAACAAATTTTTTTTTATGTTTTTTTTTTTAAATTTAAACCGAGAGCAAAACAATACAGTAGTGTTAACTTAAAACAGGTCTGCCGACAGGAATTACCAAGGTACTTATATTTATTGTTACAAATTATATACAATGAATATATATCATCGTAGTCTTTAGATACATTCATTATTGTAGGTAATATTTTTTTGCTAGATTCGCTAGTGGTTACGATGTCGATTGTCATTAATGGTGTGTTAATGTTATCTATATTATAAGTACTTTGCTCTTTAAACAAATAAACTAATTAAAGATTGTCAAAGTTAACAGTGTTCAGTCTTTCAATTGAAAATTATTGAAGACGTTTAGTTATTTAATATTAGCACATCTAGTATTGGGCACTTTGCCATTCTAAATATATTTTGTCTTGTGTGTCTTGATAAATGTTGATTTGAGAGACTACATATTAATTGAAATTAATTGAGGTTCAAGTCTGTCTAATTCCGGAGATGATTTAAATTGATTTTATTAAGAATGGTTTCAGTCTGCGTATATCTTACGTCGATTGCGTGTGTCAGGCACAGAAGGCTGATCGTCTACTTGCCTATTCGAATGAATGATCATTGAAACAGATACAGAAATGTGAGGCCCAGACCTAAAAAGGTTGTAGGGCCATTGATTTTTTTTCTTTCGATCTAATCAGAAAATAGTGATTATTTTGTATAGATAAAAATGTATATAGGTTTTATTTAATTTTGAAAGGCTTTTTATTTATGGTATAAAAAGTCATAACTATATAACGTTAGTAACGTAGAAGTTTTAAGGTATAATTCACAGTCGAGAGTTACCGCAAAGTATGTTAAAACCGTATTGGATGTCGACAATAAATCAAAGAATGTGGTGAAGATTTTCAAGTCATGATTCAGAAATCATGACAATGTTTGAGCTTGCGATTGAAGAATAAAACCAATATTGCATGTAAGAAACACATGATTTTTTAAACTACCAACTAGAAACAAATTACATTAAGTATTATGTAACTACTATTTAATGAATGGCAGTGCATATGTCTGTCGGAATTTACAAGAACACGTCATTTGTATTATGAATTACGAAAGAATGCTACGGTGACTAACCATCCCAGTCAACCTTCTGTAAAGAAGAGACAGCGAGAAGAGGAAGACAACTTCACTGAGGCCATACGAGATGCGTATGTCTAGTCCCAACTTTATTATATTCTCTGTTATGTGTATTGATGCCTTTTTTTGAGGGTCTATTTTTCAAGGCTCCTAAGATAAGCAGAATATAATAAATGACATCATAAAAAATAAAAAAGACGCGTACGAATTCTGACATTTTCGGAGTGGCGGGCCGGCTTGTCCTGTATCCCTCAGAACCATCAAATATGTAGGCTCTATAAACACACACTGACTTACACCATCACCACCACTATTGTAAACACACATTTTTTTAAGTCTTTTTTAAGTCATATGAGTAATTGAATTGTATATTTGGCAACGGACTGAATTATGGTCTACCCCAAAAATTACATATCATACGAATGTCTGATGTAAGTATCGAATAGATTCATGGAAAACTAAAAGATCACCAAGAGTTTGTAACATAGGCGTGCGTCAATCAATCCAGAGGTTAGTTCGATCTCCAGCTGTGAAACAAAGGAATGTTCGTCTATGTGCTCACTTGTAGGTACGGTGAAGGAAAACATCGAGAGGAAACCGGCTTACCTAATACCCAAAATGAAGACGGCGTGTGTCAGGTGTAATGATCACCTACTTGCCTATTAGAATACCATCATGAAACATATACAGAAATCTGAGGCCCAGGAAAAATGGTTGTAGCGCCACTGGCTTTTTGTATGAAATAAATCAAATAAACTTAAGATTCGAGAATCTCCGGCTCTACCCGAAGAGTTGTACGTAACATTAGCAACATATACTAATTACTCTACTGTGAGGAGATTTGCTTGGATCAAAACCTGTTTATATTGCATAAAGGTTTCATAATAACGTTGGTATTTCTACTCGTACAGGAAATATTGGTTTTAGCAGCTAAATCTTAACTTTCTCTTGTTAAGATCGTTTAATCTTATTATTATAATTATTAAGCGACATGTTTTATTATTTTTGCTATTTTTAGTAATTCAAATCAATTTTGGATTGCGCGAAATTACTTTTTTAGTTTTTTTAATCTGATCAATACAATTCACTGTTTAATTTACAATATTTTCGTAAAATCTACCTTACCGTCATACTTGGAGACGTTCATTAAGAGTTACTGATCGGTAACTCTTAATGCTTACTGCGAACCTATGCATTCAGGGATAAAAGTGGCATGCTGAAGCCACTAACACTTTCTTTATACCAAAATGAGTTCAAAACCATTATGCATGAAACTCTAGAGCATATATTATTTGATTACAGATCGTCGCAGCCGCGGGGTTTGTGACGATATTGGTCCCTCGAGCCAGAATAATCTCTGAGGCGATAGCGCAAGAGTCTGTGATGATTGCGATGTATCACCTGTATTTCATGGTACTCGCTGAGTGCGGTGGCGCTCAACAACTAGTAAGGTGGGTTGAGTTTGTTATTAAAATACCTCGTCTAACGACCCGTTTTTGCGACAAAATGCCAATCGTAATTACAACATGGTTATGAGGTGTTACACAAGTGCATGAACTACACAATCTGATCCGCCATCCTCTTTTAAACACCTAGATTTACTCTGGAGTCTCACCCCTTCGTTGTTGATATCCCCAGCTGCTGTAATACACGATTCAGTGTATTAACAGTAGCATGGCAAAGGCATGGAACTCCGTGCCCCCTTTTATCTCCCCTAGACAGTATAATATGGGTTCATTTAAGCAGCGGATAAATAGGAATCTCCTTCATCCACTTAACATCAGGTGGGAGTGTGGCCAAACGACTGTTCTAGTTCTGTATAAAAAATGCATAAACAGTCCGGATTTTTTTTTGTACTAGACAGTGCAATGTGTCAGGTATCGAAATAGATGTATGAGCCGGTGTCTCCCATTCATTAGACAGAAGACCGGTGCATTTCCGGTACTCGATGTCAAGTTTCCACTTGTCATGTTACACGAGATTTCTCCCATTATTAATTAAAACTATCGACTTATGTCGTCTATTTATGAGAAATTGAGATGAAGAGAGACATATTGTTTAGTTAAAATTTAGTAAAATTAGATTTATCTTTTATATCTAAAATTTCCAGACGGTCAGGAGGATCTCAAATGGAGACCCGGGTGCTACCGTGCTGTTGTTGGCCATGCTGCATCCTGCCACGACCTCAAGTTAAGAAGTAAGTTAATATTGTCTGTATATGTACGTCTTTTAAACCCAGATGGTGAATCTGGACATCACATGAAATGAAACTGTCTCCTGTACTTCAAAAATATATTGTTTTTTAAATGCCACGCTAAGTTTCTTACCATTAGTGCCTGACGAACAGAGCTTCAGATGTTATTTGCGTGTTTGTTTTAATATTTTACGACTATGAATATTTTAAATATACGTTCTATTTGTTCTTTAATTTGTTCGTTAGTTTGTTATTCTAACCTTTGTTTATTTGTGCCTACGTGATGATATTTGTGTACCTTTTAAATATTTCAAAAGAGCATTATCACCTTCTTTAAGCAGGAAACCCACCTAAACATGATATATTTTACGTTTTCTATTATTCTTTTCAGAAAAAGCCTAACATGGCTTAGATATCTCGTACTGCAGATGCCGATCTGCCAAGCCATTATTTACATCATCATTCTCATCCTGTGGGCAGAAGATATGGTGAGGAATGTTTCCATACTCCAGTCGTTATGTTTTTAGTTAGAAAAAGTATTTATTTATTAAATTCAATTTTGTATTCATCGCCGATGCTCACGCTTTTGTCTATTTAAAACCTCTAATCTCTTAAAAGACAATCAACAATAATTTCGTAGTTACTTTTTAGGATTACGAAGATTCATTATCCCTTAGTATGGTAAATTTTTACCTGGAATTGTTGTATTATTATTACTAGACTCCTTTGACAGCGTCCTTGAAAATTGAATAGCTGAGATGGCTGTACTTATTGCCGGCCTTTGTCAGAAAAACCTGCTTTCGAGCCAGGTACAATGTTTATTTGAATAAACTGGACTTCATTAAGAAACAATTATACAACGTTCCCTTTGTCCAACAAAGGCCACACCGGATTATACGAAATTTTAACTTCTTACCTGTCTGCATAGCATTGATTCATATTTCTGCGAAAATATATATCTATAAAAATACACACTTTTCATCTATTATAAATAAGTCTTGCGACGGCTTATTTACGTTGCTAAGTTTGTTTTACGTAACTTAACCTTAAGGTTAAATTGATTAGACTAATAAGTTATAAATTAATCTGAATTTGACTTTCATTATTTATTACATGTTTGCTTCATGGCTAGATAGATATAGGGCTTAGAGGATCTCAAATTCATCGGAAATCTTACTGACGCTGTGGATAAATACCCAAATTTGTTATATTACAGCAAACTAATTCACTCTTATTAAAAGTTTATTTTTAATTTGAACTAGCACTGTTAAGATTAGTTTATATTATGAATTAGTCTATCGTGACAACTCCAAAGGATTTACTGTCTATATGCGCATTAAGTTCCAAATCGTACGGTGAACTTCTTTTTGACCTTCAATATGAATAAAGATCTTTTGAGTTTGAGTTTGAAGTAAAACATCGTGTACAAAGGGCTGATCATCATTAGAATCAGAAAGGTTGTAGCGCCATTTTGTTTTTCGTGACAGTCACGGATTACGCAAAGCAAATTTTACTTCAGTGTCTCGCAGAGAAACGAGTTGTATTAATAATGTAAAATATCTTGATTATATTCGTTAAATCATTTTCGACATCTTTAAATGTTTGCAGAGTGAGTTCACAGTAGTGATTGTTACAATTTTCTTAACCTACCTAGTAATAATTATAATAATATTTAAACATTTTTTCTATTAATTTTCTATTTATCAAGTTTTAATTATTATTTGGATATTGTGTATCTTATGTATTTTATGTTTTTTCTCGGAATTATCTTATCGTATTTCTATATGTTAAAATGAATGAAATGTATAAATAAATAAATTATAGTTTAAGAAAGCAGATTGTTGACCCCTCCATATACAGACCATAGACATATAAAGTTTATTATTCAGTCCTTAACCAATCTAGGTAAACATGCGCCCCTCAGTAGAATACTTAGGAATTTTAACCAATGTAATTGTTATTGTTATTGATATGGTCTTGACGTGTATTATGACTCACTTCCTAGTTTTAAGAAAAAAAATCAGTCATCTCAGCCATAAGTCATGTAATATTTTTCACGTTTCAATTTATTTATGTTTAAAGATACAAATACTTAAGTAAACTCTGTCCGCTATCATTTATTAGAGTCAATGTTGTGTACACCTATTATTAGATTGCATGCTAGGATAAAACCCAATATTGTTAATTAGAAAATGTAATCTGTTGGTGTTCCTTAATAAATAAATAAAACACTCTTTTTGTTTCAGGAATTATACGTAAACAGTTTCGTGTTCATCCAGCCGTTTATCGCAGCGTCTATACTTTCTGGGATATGGGGAATGATGATGTGCATGAGGGCGGCGGCGGCTACCGGCGCCAGGCCAAGGGCGAGGTTCCTGTTGGTGCAATTGGTGCTCATAATTGTGAAAGTGCAGTGCGGAGTTGCTAAAGTAGTCCCGGAGCTGTTTATGTTACCTTGTATAATGTCTTTGCATCCCACTGTCGTTGTGCATAGTAAGTATCATTTGTCCAGCAGTTATAATCCACTTGTATTGTTTTCGTGCATATTTAAACAAAACAAAAGGAATGCAAAAAAACAATTCATAGTTGAATTAGTACATGGCTCGGAAATTGTTTAATGAGTATAAACGCGTATCTATTAACACGGCCACCGTAAAATATTCTTGACGTCATTGACAACGTGAAGTTACGTTTTTGAATATCTAAAATAGATAATAAAAGATAAATTAATATAACAAAAAACAATAACCTTAAATAACTAAAAAATATTATTAAAAGGAGGAAAGGTCCCTTTGAATAGCTAAACTAATTCTTTGTCCGAAGTAGCTGCCAGATCTTCGGTCTCCTGTGACCTCGATTAACCTTTTAGCTATGTCCTTAAAAAAACCACTTCGCCACTCTTTGTAATCGCTAAGTTTTGAGTCATACAAATTGTTTGAACTGAAGCAAATCAATCCCAAGGATTAGGATCATTAAAATATTCGTCAAATTTATAAAAAAAGCTTTATTGCTTTACGTTAAGTTACGTTTAGATAGTAATATCTTTTAACTATGGCAAAATTCCCTAAAGTGGGCTTCCAATTGCTTCCGCAACCACCGTATTCTCTAGATTTGGCCTCTAAAGAACGCTCCCTGAACATGTTTTGCGATGTAGAGGTAATCGCCGAAACTGAAACCTATTTTGAGGCCAAAGTACTATAAAAATAGTATGACAGCTATAATTGTCATGTCGCTCTCAAAGGCTATTGTATAATCAAATCAAATTCTATAAAAAAAATATTATAATATATATTTTAGCCTAGGAACTTTTCACCATGGTTTTATAGCGCCTTTAAATTATTTTTGATAAGAATAAAACCTAATCTATATAATGAATGTATCATATGGCAGAACGAACGGGCTACCAAGGGGCATTAACATTAAAGTTCTGTTTGGTACTGTAGTTAAATTCGAGTGGCGGTTGATTGAGGGATGTTCAAATAAATGAAACTCTTTGTTTGAAGCTGGCTGACTGGCTTCAATCGATTAAAATATGAGCTTATAACTAACATAATTAGGCGTAGTAGGTAGTATAGTATTCCTTAATTTAAGTGACACTTTTGTTACCTATAAAGAATGTAAGTGTAATCGATCTATTGGACATTATCTGAAACTAGAATGTAATATTACAAGGAAAAACTACAGGGCTCATTTTGGCTTCAAGTGTGCGCTAATTGCTAACGTATGGTTTACGCTTCTAATTATTAATTAAATAATTTATATAACTCTACAATACTCTTAAACGGCTGAACCGATTTAAATGATTTTTATATGCGTTTGGGTGGTGTCCTGGATGGTTTAGATTCTCAAATACAGATGGCGTTGTATGAAAATACCGACTGTACTTTCATACTGTTTAATATCATGCATGACGACGTCTGTCGGGTCTGGTGGTATATATATGTAACTTAACTAATGTTACGTTAACTCTATACTGCATTTATTAATATGATTTTTGCTAAATGAAACCTTTTTGTTACAGTGATTCAAAACATGCTTATGATGTTGGAAATGTTCTTTCTGTCTCTTTGGGCTTGGAGGCTCTACTCCAGTCCACCTGGAAAAGTTGCGGATAAGGTTCAACGAGTTGTGATCGCAGTTCTCGAAGACAGTACTAACTCACTCGAGAAGTGCAAAGACTTTGACGATAAATACAACAATTCCGATATTAAGATATAAATTAATTAAGTAATCTGTTTAATATTAAGGACACAGAATGTACCTGAATTATGTACGAGTTTTAATAAAAAAAATCGGAAATAAATATTTTATTTAAATTGACATTTTACAAGTTATAAGATTAATTATTTTCGCTTCCCTTTTCATCGTCATTGGTTTGTGTTTCACCTGTTTCCTCAGAAGGAGTACCGGAACGTGAATGTTCAGATCCGTAGATATTGTGCAGTTCTTCCAATTTATAATGTATTTTTACACCCTTTGTGGTCGTATCGTTGACTTTATTTACGAGAGACTTCGTCTGTTCCTCTAGTCTTTTTAATCGGAGATCTCGTGCTGCAAATCTCGCTTCATGATCGTTGGATGTTGATGCTTCTGTTTGTGTTTTATTCTCACTTAGGTCTTCAACTTTGTCCTCCGTATCGTAATGCTCGTGAACGGAATTTACTTGTTTTAAAAGTTCATCGCTGTTATCAACGACCGTCTCTATATTTGCAACTACTTCTGAACAACCATTTTCTAAATTGACAAGTCTTTCATCTTTTTGTGCTAAATATTCATCTTGCTTTTTAATATCTCCTAAAATGCTATTCAAATCGTTATCAAGCTTACTTGTTGAAGCCTCTGCCTCGGTGCCTTCATTATTATTGTCTTGCGAAATTATAGGAGATTTATTGCTATATTTTTCATGTAACGCATCTAACTTTTCAGCAATAGCTTGTCCTTCATTTAGGGTATTCGAAATATTTGTTACAACAGCTGTACAGTTAGTTTCTAGCTCATCTAATCTTTTATCTTTCAGGTGAAGACGTTGATCCTGCTGCTTTATATTTTTTAATATCTCTTTATATTTATTTTCTGGTTCTTCTTTAAGCTGTGTTTCTTCATCTAAATGTGCGTGATTTTTATCACTAGATGTTGGAGTCTGTGTCGAATGACCCTGTGATGTAATTACTTCTTCAAAGTATTTGGAAGTTTTGTCTTCATCTTTTATAATTCCATCAGTATTTAATAAATCTGAACTAGATTCCGCTGTGGAAAACTCTTCATGAGAGGAATCATTACAAATGTCAACCGCTTCGTCTTCTGTTTCATCGCAAATCTTATCACTTTTTAATACCTCACTATTACAGGAATCATCGAAAATTTCATGACTCTCATCTTGTGTATCCAAAGAAAGATCTGCGACATCAATCATATCACTCATGGGATCTTCTCTTTCAGCTAAATTTAGATCTACACTAGAATCTACTGCTGTTTCATACGACTTTTTATTTTTTCTGCTTTTGAGCTTAGAGTCGGGAATATATTCACTTTCATCATTTGATTCTGAGGATTCCTCTGACGGTCTCTCATCACTGTAGCCACTTTCAGCAGAATGACTGAAAGTGGTCGAATCTTTTAACTTTCTGCTAGAAAACTCTGCTCTAAGTTTTTTCCAGTCTTGTTCTGTTTGAGTATTCTTTTCTCTTGCTTGCTCCCACTTTTCTCTGCAGTATTCAAGTTCTTCTTTTAATTCATTCAACAGTTTTCGTTTCTGCTGCAATTCGTATTTGAGTATCTTCTCATGAGTGTGAAGTTGATGATGATGCTTGCGCAATCGGCCTACCACGTGCCATGTCTTACTAAGTTCAGTTGTAACAAGACACAGCCGTTTTTCTTGTTCTTGCAACCTCGTTTCCAAATGAGTGTTGAGTTGCTTCATGCGATTGACCTCTTTTATAAGACTAAGTTTTTCGATGATCAAGTCCTGTAAATATAATAATTATTCAATCGCTAGTTTATTGTTTACATAAGAGTATAAGAGAGAGACACGTGAATATTTTCAAGTTTATCTTTTTTGTGATCACTAAAAGTGTTTGGCAGTCATCCAGGAATCTTAACAGTAACAACTATTTTTATAAACATGCATCTTAGTCATTATTTTGTTTTAAGCGAGGCTGTTTTATTATATTGATTCATTCATTTCTGATAAACATTTTTAATGACTCACGCACCTGAAAGGGGGTTAAGCATATTAATTTTAAATTATCACATTTATTTTCGTTTAGTGACAACATGATAATATTTTCATTAGGTTGAATAAGATTTGATTTGATAGTTCAACCGACTGACTGTGCTTTGTGTGTGAAATCTTTTTTTATATAATATTAGTTTTATATAATATATGTACTTGCCTTTAATCTAATATAAGTCTGACTAACACTGGGTACAAGTACTGGCCCAGATTTAGTTTCCACAGACTTGTAGCATGTAGTAACTTTCTCAGCTTCGTTCGTAGTTGATTCCGTTTGGTGGCTTAAAAGCTCTATGAGAA
This sequence comes from Pieris brassicae, assembly GCF_905147105.1. Classification (NCBI taxonomy): domain Eukaryota; kingdom Metazoa; phylum Arthropoda; class Insecta; order Lepidoptera; family Pieridae; genus Pieris; species Pieris brassicae. The sequence goes on along the minus strand of NC_059674.1, from coordinate 18,249,904 downwards.
CTTTCCAAACTTTCGGAAGATTTTGGACAATTTCCTCTGCTTTATTGGGTTCTTGAACTTCTTCGCCTAAAATATAATATTTAACTTACTTCAGTGTCATATTTGTAATTATAAGGATTTTCTATTGTAATTTAGCAAAAACGCTTTATCAATGTTAGCGGCTAAATTCAACGTCTATCCATAAAAAATGTCTATGATCCATAGGTAAAACGTAAAATATTTTATCAAAGATAACCAAGGATACATAGAAAATCAAAAATTTGTACCTTTGTCGTTAGCTTGTGATAGTTGGTTGGTTTCAGATTCACTATTGTCGTCAACTTGATTAACCAATTCTAGAAGTAATTTCGGCAACGCCGAAGAGACCTCAGACCCATTCTCTTGTTCAGCCATGTGGATTAAAATACCGTGATTCTCTTCCAATCTTGTCACTAGTTGATCTAGGTCTTTTTTAGACTTATAACCTAGGATTACTTGCGAGAATAACTGAAAAGAAACATTATTGAGAGCGTTTACGATTGTAGCGTTTTCTCAATTGTTAAATATTCGATTATAATGAAACCTAAGTACCTTGATTGTATGTGAAAATCGTGAGCTCTGTTTTTAAAAAAGGATGTAAGTTTTTGAATGAAACGATAGTCTATAAACCATCTAGACCAAGGAGGCCAGGATTTAATATAATTTGACATATATGTAAAATTTATATTATCTGTTTTTTTTTATATAATGAAATAAATAAGAATTATTACAACTAGACAAGTTATATCTGTAAATCATTCAACAGAAACTAAACTGCTTTACTAATTTATGCGGAACTAGCGTAAAACACTTATACAAACCTTGTTAACAACCAACATTTCTGACTTCGTTACTTCAAATTCCTCTTTGCAAGCAGAGATTTCGTAATTTTTAACGTCGATTTCTTCTTCTAGTTTCGTTACTTTCTCTTTCAACTCTTCCACTTCAGAATTAAGTTGAGTACATCTAAAATAATAATTATTTAAATTCAGTTATTAAGATTCTAAAACTGAATGTACACATCGTCCATGAGCTACATCATTAATTTTCTAAAGAATGACAAACTTTGATTTTGTACCCTTTGAGCCTTAAGGCCCTTTAGGGCTCAGCTCGGCTGAAATGGGCATTTTTCTCGCGTCTAGCGCAAGGGTGTCTCCTGTGAGACTCAGACCTCGGCTTGGGCCATCGAGGGGTAGTCAATCGCCTAAAGGGCGTGACGGAAGCTCACTGGAGTGAGCGAAGTACGAAGTATAGGTCAACGCCTTCCTTGGTGAAGGCGGTTTTTTACCGTAATCTAATTTTAATTTTTATTATTATTGGCCGCACGGCTTTTAATTTGTCAGTGGCTATCGTAATTGGATCGTCCAGATCCTTTAGAACATGTCGTGACGGGGCCTCCTTCGGCCCTTTTTTGTTGGGAAGGGGTAATCATTGTAGCTATTACGCACCAACGGGTTGGAATGGTGTTTAGCCTTGTTGAAGTGGCGTATAGACTTAGCGCTGTCTCGGCTCCTATATATAGAGTGGGTTTTACCTTGTGGTTTCTGCTTGATATAGCGACTTTTGGTCATCCAATTCCCTTACAAGCGCCTGTCTTGTTACTTCTGCTAATCGCGCACGCTCCTCATAAAGCCCTCGCAAAGTTCTAATATTTTGCAACTGACGTTCGTACTCTTGTCGTAGATCTGTAGATAGCATGCTTGCTTCTCTATCAGCGAGAGACTGCTCGATTTCAGTCAATTTGTTTTTTAACTGAAACAGAATCAGAGTTGTTGGTATCTATGTGCTTATTTTAAAACTCTTATTATAAAACTATACAGATAACGTTGTATGTTAAACAAACATGCTTGTAACTGCGATTCAAAGTACATTGTAGATATTGAAAAAAATTACAACTTTAGGCTAGGCGTAAAACGAATGTTTCATGAGATAATTTTAAACCCACGTTACCATTAAATACTTTTTCGTCTATGTATTTATATAAATAAAAATGAATAGCCTGGTTGTATATGAGGATTCCAAGTCGTTTGGATTAAAGAAAATCAAAAAGTATAGATTGTTTTAAACCTCATAATATATTGAGAAAAAAGAGTATAGACCATTTATTGAGGAATGATATAGGCTATATACATCTTGCTACGGCCGAACTATCGCGGGAGATCTACTATCTATGGAGGGTACAGCTACTATCATATCATACTTATTTTCTGTTTATTGTTTAAAATTTGTTTTTGCGTATTAGGATTCAAAAATAGTTTAATTATTACACGTCACCCTTGTCATTTATTCCGTGTAAGGAAGATGTTTATAAGTTCGCAGATCTCTATATTGGCTGAAATTCAAGTTTGTGAGCCAAATTGCTTGCTCGTAAAACGCATTACGCCAACCAAGTCTTTGACCGGAATATGTTGGATCCACGTATAAGATAGGCATAACGTATGAACTGAATTAACAATAGAATTTTAATGTAACGAAAGAAGTAGGATCAATAAAGCTGCAATTGCTATCAATATTTTGCAAGGCGTTTAGTTATTAATATACAAGTTGTAAGATCAGCACAAAACCTCAATTCAATCAAATAGAAATTAAATATTTGAAGTCTCGAATCGGCGTAATAGATAAAAATGCATTGTATAGTAGTTTTATTGATCTTAAGAATTAAGTCAGTCTGATATGCCAAGCAAACCGAAACAATTATAGTTATGGCAAGAATCGAACACAGGATTTACGACACGTGACTAAGCGAGGTCATAATAGATCGGTAATTATTATCCTAGGAACTTGATACAGTAATCTTACCTCAGTGAGTTGATCTTCACGTAATGAAATTAATGTTTTGCTTACAGCAACCACTTCTTTCAAGGCTTTTATTTGCTTTAAAGATTCTGTATTCTGAGCGCTTAAATCAGCCATTTCGGAAAACGCAGCTTGTAACGCACTGTGGGAACTGGCCAGATCACATCTAAGTTTAATGTTATTAGCTCTTTGGTCTTCCATGTCTTGTGTCAATTGATCGAGTGTATCTTTAAACATTGAGTAATCTTTATAATTTGGTAGATTATCTGGTATCTCAATATCATTCCTATGAAGGATATCTCTAAGATGCCTATTTTGTTCATAAAGCTCCAATTTTGACTTTCTTTCTTCTTCCAGGGCGTTTTCTAACCTTAACTTATCAGATTTATGTTTAGCTAATATTTCGCGTCTTTGTTCTCGCTTCAGACTTAGTTCTTTTTTAAATTCATTCATTTCTTCTTCCTTAAATTTTGCTCGTTCCTCATCTTCACTTACAGTATCATGGAATTCTTCTTCTGGAAAATCTTTGTTACTTTCACTTAAAGCACTTTTACTCTCCATTGTTCTATCCTCAAAATCACATTTGTGAGATGACGCGGTGTTGGCCGAAGAACCACTGATGATATTTCCCATTTTGGATCACTTATATAAAGATTGATGACCGAATTTGTTCAAAATACTTTAAATAAGACAAAGGAGTTCTGGCTATTAGATCAGATTGAGTATGAAGTTCGAGTGCCCGAAATAGACTCAACGTCAGAAGCAGACGTGCGCCGACGCTTAAAGTGTACACAGAATTGGTGAACACGCCTCGTCCACGACAAAATGCTGTCAATTACTATTTTTCCCGGGTTATTTCAGGCATGTTGTGAAATACTGTGAATATTCGGTTAAAAACGTTGCGCATCTTTATAAAAAGTATCTGCTGTAGTATAATTTCATATCGATTATAATACTGGAAATTCAGTATTTAATCGTTATTTATAAAGAAGAATTACACATGGTATGAAACTTTTTTTAACAATGTTAGTTGTTGAGATTTATATTATAGTGCCTACTGTTGCTAGTAAATCATATCAGGCGGTAAATTCACCGTACAAAACAAGCTGAATTTTATTAATTATAATAGAAATAAAAATTATTTTATTAGCATGAGATGTGTATGACCTTTTGTCAATTAAACTTTCATACAATTTAAACAAAAATACTGCGCTGACCGCATACCGAGTAAAGAGTATTGATAATATCACATAGAAGTTTGCGTTATCTACCGTAAACGAGTGCAGAAAATTGACAGTTGACTGGGTAGTTTATGACCAGTCAATACTCAATAGCAGTATACGATTTTGTAGTTTTGTTACAAATTCCAATTCGTGTACCTGTATTTCAATTTTAAAACATATTCTTCTGAAATTCTACATTTCCGTATTTCTGTTTTTTCAATTATTCCAACTTTTCTTTAATTTAAAGTGCCAAAGATGCCCGTAGGCCATAGGTAGTACCGATGGTTTTGTCTTAGAAGTAAATATTCGTCCACTTTATTCACTTTTGTTCTTTTTATTTCCTCATCAGTGGCTTATTGATAAAATAGCTATTTAAAATCACTTTTGCGTGTGACGTGGCGTAGATGTTAACGCACAAATCGAACGATAATTATGTGAAATGTGAATTTAATATACGTAGTGATGGATGAAAGCAATAACTCTTGTAAGGTAAATCGTCGATCTACATTAATTTTTATTATAGAATAAATACTTTTAGGTGAGGTTTTCTATGGTAATAGCTTAATTCTCATATTTATACAAAGAAATATATCATTCTAGCATGTTACCATAATCCATCAGTAAAATTAACGATTTATTTAACTTCTTAGATTTGTACCTCTTAGAACGGAACATATACTATACTGCTATCACTTTTATCTTACTCACAACATTATAATCTTGACTAATATCATATGTAACAATGCACAATGCTTTTCTTTTTTCTTTTGCAAAACCCATAATAGAAAAATTAATCATTCACCACATCACTTGCTTGTTTGATTTTTTTTTTTGATATCGCACACAAATTACTAGGATTGCCAAGGTGTTGAGGAGTTGCATAAAGAAGTCGAGCATTTGAGGCAACACTTGGCTGAAAAGGATGCTCATTTTGTAGCTCTCGAGACTGAGTACTTTAATTGTAATGCAAGGGCAACTGACCTAGAAGACCAAGTTAATACTTGGAGGGAAAAATATGAGAGGTTTGTCAGTTTAAAAAAATGATATTTTGATGTTAAGCAAAATATACAAAAACAAAAATATTTGTACGTTACAGATTGTATGATTCCCACAAGAGAGTTCAAAAACTAAATCAAGTATTAGAAGACAAGTTGCTTCAATTGGTAGATAAGATGAAGAGTGAGAAAAGTCAGTTGACAAAGGACATAGCCACTCTGTCTGTCAGACTGGCAGAATCAAAGCATAATTATAGCATGCTTCAGAAGGAAAATGTATGTTTACATATTCACAAACTAAATACTTTTTACCAAAATTTAGTCCTTTTTTTCTTCTTCTCTGTATAGAATTAAAATAAACATTATTAAGTGAGGTTTATGGATCAGATTAAAAAAAATAAAGTTCATAAACAGAGAATCTAATACATTTTTGAGTTATGGAAGTCAATTTAGCACTTACTTAATCAGCTTTTGTTTCCTAATCTTTGAAAAAAAAAAAGAAAAAAAAAATTAAGCACTAATTCATTGTATATTTTTTCAGGAAAGATACAAGAATGATATGAACTTGGCAATCCAATTGCTTCAGTGCAAGCCAGACAATTTTGTTTCACAAAAACTGGATAATGTAAGTAATACAATACATATACTTATACATATACATAACTTAATTTATTGCGAACAATTTATATCATTAATGAATTTTCCAGCTACCTGTAGATACACAAGCTCGAGTTTCTCAATATGTTATGTCTAAAACACCAAAGACTGCCAGTTCTGCGGCATCAAAGACGGGGAATGAAATTGATACATTTGATGCTAGTGAATATGAATTCAATATATCAGCTTCACTTATGACTAAAATTCTTGAGGATAGTATTCAAGATACTGTTACAAAGCACTGTGACACATGCTCTTGCTCAAAGTCGCAGAGCAAACCATTTTGCTATAATGAAAGCTTCTATAGTATTTCCACTCAAACCCATCTGAGTGGCGAAATGAAAAATTCTCTATGCCTCAATTGTAACGCTGAAATCAAATCTCTTCAATCTGGCCTGAGTGTCAGAAGCATTTCTCCCCACGGTGTTAGAGTTATCAATGAAAAACTAAACAATCACAGCCCCACACCAATGTTCATTGTGCCACAAATTGTAGAACAGAATGAAATTAATGTGCCATCTATTGAAGTTATGAAAACGATTGTTCCTGAAGTAGTGGTTCAGGAAAAACCAAAGATAGAAGTTATAAACAGAGAGTGTACTCCTAAAATGGAAGACATGAGAAAAGACACAGTTAATGTTGAACCAACAGTTCATCATAAATTGTGTGACCGCACAAAGACCTCTATTTCCAGCAATAAGGACAGCATTCAAAGTGCCACTGAGGATCTATTACTCAAAGACATTCCAAACGCTAAAGATATTAAAACAAAACATTCGAGTCCATTTATAGAAACTGGAAATTTCAGGAAGAACTCTCAAAGTTCTATGGGTAACGGAAGCCGGACATCTTCGATAGCTAAATCGACAGTTAGCACTCATAAATCCGCTAACCAAGTGGGGCCAGGGCCTCGATTTTGCCACTTAAGGATGCAAGCCGGATCAAAAAATATTTTGTTAGACAACGCCGAGCCGGACGTACCCCCCGTTTTATATAGGAGGCAGAGCAAAAATGAAAATTCAATATTTAAAGATCTTCACGATGGGATGGACAATTTCATAGACCTAGATAGAACCGATGATGACGTAAAAATTAATAAAAATGACAGGGTCGTTGTTGAGACGACACTTATAGATGTTCATGTCGATAATAATATGAAAGACTCCAATTCCAGTAACAAGAGTAATTCAATCAATCCGATCTTATTAAATGTCGTATCCTCGTCGCCATTGCAGCCGTTGAAGACGCATAACTTTACTCCAAATATCGAACATGTCAACAACAATGAACAAAGTATTGCCAGCCAACAAAATTCTTGTGAAGTCGATAACCTGTTGAGTGATTTTAGCGTAGAAAACGCCAATTCCCAAAGAGAAGTGATAAATGAAGTCGAGGATAGTAATAAGAAGGATGCAACACCAACTGATAATCACGACGTGAAAATATTTAACTTTGACCGCTACGAACAGAACAAAATGACCGCTCAATACAACAAGCCAATGAAGAAAATCGATATGTCGCAACTTCATTCTCTTGAAAACACCAAGATCTCAAAGGACCTGCCGCCTCAAGGGCTGTTACCCACCGTAGAGAAAAAGGCCGAAGCGGTAAAGGTGACGCCGAACATCGTCAATGTCTATCCAAATTTGACCCAAACACATCTCAAAGTTAACGAAACTACCAAAATTTTTACAAACGAACAGAGCACTAGTTCGATGTCCAGCGACGATAGCGCTGCGATACTTCAAAAACAACAGTTGTTGCGCGTCGCCGAATGGGTCGAAAAGAACCTGGAACAACAGAACCTGAACGATCCTTTGGAAGATGATTGCTTTGCAAGTCGGGCGTTAAGGAGTAACAGCAAAATCCACAGACTAACCGAAACCTTGAACGAGCTGGCTCTCAACATGCCTCACCCGGTCAGCAAATACTCCAAGTCGTACAGAGACGCTCGGAACAGTTGGATCCACAACATAGCGACGCACGCGAGCCAAGACAAGGCAGCGAAACATACGGCAAACGCGAAGCTAGTGAACAATGTCGGCAAAGAGACTCTATTCCCGGTCGAGAGCGGAGAAGCCACGGTCACGGAGATCAACAACGCTAAAAGTCCATCGAGCAGCGAGTTCGATGCGAACAAAGAGTTGCGGGAGGCGCTCAAGGGGGCCGACAAGGATGTGTCGCCGGAGGATTTGGCGCGTATGGAGTACAACGTGAAGAAATTTCTGCTAAGCGGACCCTATTGGAACCCGAACGAGCCCGGTAGAAGCCGACGCACAAGTAGCAAAACTGAGACTGATGTATAATTCCATAGATAACATTCCAGCACGCGGAATCGTGTTCATTTACGCACGCTTTTTACCGCTTTTATAGTTGTGTGTTGTGTAGGACTTGTTCGCTGTGCCCCTTGAATTCCAATAACTTAAAATGGTTTTAAATAATTCAAAACATTCCGATTTATTATGAATTCCATAGCCATATAACGCTGATTGGTTTAGTACTGGAAAATTTGAATTATAAAATACAACGTGGGTGCGTAAAGTTCTGACTAGGTATTGGGTACTTTGTGTGCTTAGTTAAATTATAATGCTATATACAGACGGACGCTTTAATTTTAAATATTTTTTTAAAAAAGTAGGGTAGGTCTTGGTCATAGTTTATTAGATTTTTTATTGACGCTTGCGCTAGTCTGTTACTAATAAGTAATTAATAGCTTTGTGATTAATGCTTCATCTGTGGTATTGTCTATAATTAGATAAAATGAATTCATGTTTACCGACTTAATTAAATTTTAATTGAAAGTTTAAGTCGGTCCATTAGTGTCGGTTTTGTTTTACGAAATTGTATTTATTTTGCTCACGTTTTGTAGATTTGTTAATCTACCAAAATGTATATAGCAGGAAGCCACGGGCTTACTAAGTGTACGCTTAAAAAAGACTCGATTGTAACAATTTTTATATTGGAACAAATATAAACCGCTTCTGAAGTTATCAAGATATCAAAATCACCTTATAAAAGTATCTATAGTTGTGATAATGCTAGTTACACTATGTACAAATATAGAGCACACCAAATATAATGTCTTCAAAAATATTAATTTCACTAAAATAACACGTGAACAATGTCAACAATGTCAATGTCAACGTTTAAAAACAAAAACTTTTTCTTATTAAAGCGCCATCTATCGAAGACTGATATAACTAAAACGTTTTACTTGATTAACATTTGATTTACGCAACTCTGTATTGCAATGGGTTTACAGCAATTACGGTCAATGGGATTCGCGCAATTATATTATTTTATTGTTTTTTATTTCTCTATGATTTGTTGTCAAAATTATAGATAAAATTGAATCATCTTTTTAATTTTGATAGCCAGTCGTACTTTCTGTAAAAAGTTTTCCTTAAGGAGTTTTTACTAGCGAATTATGCTGAATGTTAAAGAGATTAATATTTTTGAAGATGAATTGCGGCTTAATTTATTCACGCGATAACTATTTTCATATTCTAAGTCCACATCGATTCCGTCGAAACTATTGGTATATTGCTTCAGCTTTCTTATCAGGCAGCTAAACAGATATTTACTATATGCAGTGTGTGTTTCTAATATGTGTATGAAATTATATTTTTTAGTTAGCGTAGTTAGGTTAATAGGGAAGTTATCGTTTGCATTTTTTTATTTGCTCAATGAAATCGAAATATTTTGTGTTCAATTGTAAAATATAGGTCAGTCTATACTCTTAATATTAGTTTTTGTTTATATATTTTTTTCCGATTTATGCACTATGAATGTTTAAGTACAAATTGTAGCTAATCGTTATGGTTTACAATTTAATCAACACATTCTTTGAACGAATATAAAATGTTTACAAAATGTTTCAAATTAAGTTTAAAATCTATGAAATAGTATCAGATTTGACGAATATATTTTCTCAAACAATGACAGTGTTCAAGATTATTTCACTATGGAACATAAGTTCTTATAAGCTTGGCCATTATGTTATATAAATAGGAGGCTTTGGTTGTAAATAATTATCAACTATCAGAGATAATTGAAACATTTAAAATCGAAATTATTCGTCTCGAAGTTGGAGCTTTTTCGGTATTGTTTTTATTTTAATTTCATCTAATCGAGCAAGTAAAGGAATGGAAATTGGATGCCACTGCGTGTGTACAGCACAATTAAGCCTCGGTTATGTATTTTGTGAACGAAATTGTTTAGGGGCTAAATTTATTTTGATTTTTTAATATATGTATTTTTTATATAGTCATTTTTGACTTATTGGTATATAGCACAAAAGTTTGATATGAAATTTGAATTATTTTTACATTGTTTCTTACGGTTAATTATATTTTGGTAATGAAAATTGTTAGATTCTGAAGAGCGTTATATTTTTTGACTTGTAGAGTGTTAAAATTAGTATTTTTGTGATGATAAATTAATTTTTTTAAACGGAATTTACGGGCCTTGTTGACGGGGCGAGATAGTGCACAAATTAACATGTGTATTTTGTAGATTCGTTTGGGGTAACGACCTGGATCCAGGTCCATATATATTATTTTCATATAATCTATACATATTTGTTTCTATATAGTCATGTTTGAACTATAACCAAACAAAAGATGACCGCATCGTGGAATTTGCGTTCTGGCATTTCCGTAAATTATACAATTCTATATATAATATTTGTTCCTAAAAAAAAGACTAATAAAAATATGTTTTTGTTTCATAAGAAAAACGTGTGTACATAAATACACGCGTTAGAAGTTATACTTCTTTGGCGTAACAAAATAAAGATCATTTTTTTTGTTTTTTATTTTTCGGCTTATTCTACGTTTGTAGAGAAAAAGACACTAACAATAGAAAAAAAGGTATTTAAGACATTGAAAGTTTTATTCACGCATTATCTAGTTAAATAAAGTTTATTTTAATATTACAAAATAATTATTTTTACATAATTGAAGGACATTTATTTAAAAATGTTGACAATGCGAACTTCAGGGTTTTTTTGTGACACACGCACGCGCATCTTAATAATTTACTCTCATCGTTTTTACCTTACGCGCCGAAAGAAGTATAACTTCACAAGTTATTAATATAGCGCTCTTCAATGAAATTGTTTTTAATTTTATTGTAAAATTAGGTCTGCTTGCTGAAACACAAAGGCTAAGGCTGGTCCCTAATATAGCTTCAGCGGCATAAATTGTAAACTTATTTATTAAATACCTAAATGGTGATATGCGTTTTTTTTTCTTCCCCAATTGATGTCATATGTTACCTTAGGACCTTTTTTGTATTGATAAAAGCTTGCCAACGCTCGGCACACTGATACATTTGTAAAAGAACCACAGAATACAATTTTTAATGTGACAAGCACTTTTAGGCAAACAGATAATACAAATATTAAACAATACAATTACTAAAAAAAAATTTAAAGAATACTAAACAAAATCGATTTTAAAATGTGAGGGGAGCAACTATGGACATCCAGACCTAGACGGTTTATCAGAATGCTTGACTAAAATCTGACCAAAGGAAATTTTCTTTTATTTTGTTTGTTTAATTGTGTGCCACGGGGAGGTCAGTTTCGAAGGAGAAACGTAATTGTTTTGGGTTAATCGTTTCACAGCTGAGCGTTTTTTTTAGTTTTTACCGCGTACCACCACAATGTAATATCCCACTGAAGTATTTCCGAACCAATTCGACTTAGGGTCCTTCAAGAAAAGAGTGTACCAATTCTTAAAAGGCCGGCCACTCATTCCGATCCCTCTGGCATTAAGAGTGTCCATGGGCGCCGCTATCACTTAATATCAGGTGAGCCTCCAGCCCATTTGCCTCTTGTTCTATAAAAAACAGAATTAACTTTAAAATGTTGATTTTACAGCCTTCGAGAGTAGTAGCTACAAATAATTCAAATTTAAATTTGATATTGGAGCACTGCTTTAAAATATATTTAAAAAAATCAGTCATGGTGAATCATTACTACGTCGGATACATAAAATCAAATACCGGAGTTATCTTCAATCAAAATTACGACCATTGTGCTGCGGCCTTTAGCGTAGCATTGTCTATTTCAACCTTGAATACTTTAATTAACAAAACAGTTGTCTAATATAATATGATTTTTACTATAATTATTTGCTTTGTAAAACACAAATTGGAATTATGAAATTGTTTTTGTGGAAATATCCTGTTTTATTTATTTAGGGTTTATTTCTGAAGCCTTATTTAAGTTGTTTGTTTCACCTTTATACATCAATTTAATGAAAATTATCAAATAAACGGTTTGGTATAATAATGGTAAAATCCTGCTGCGCCTCCCGACAAGTTAGGGCTAAGATTTCGGTTTTTAATGCAAAAGTTGTTATGATTGTAGGTTAGTGTTAATTGATTTATTGTTAAATCTAACTAGGTCTACTATTTTGACTTGTTTTAATTACCATATAACAAGACATAGTTAAGGCAACCAATATATACATAAGTGTAAATTATATATATAGAGACGTATCTTGGTATATCGAATAAACTCAAACAATTGTAGCGATTACAATTTTTACATTTTTAAGTAACGGAGGCCATTCTTATTTACAAAATATAACTGTCAAAGTCAAAACATAGTGACCGACAATCAAGTTCACGAGACTCGTAAGACGTGCAGAAGTCGCTTTAACTTAAAAGCACTTCCGTCAGTTAAGTTCGGTGGCGGATGTTAAAATAAATGAAACAATTTGTCAACTGACTTTAATCGTTTAAAATATTGGGGTTGCGATGGACTAACAAAAAAACTGTAACATATTTATAGGTTTCTTTAAACTAAGTGACCCATCTGTTATCTATAAATCGATGTCGATCTTTTGTACGTTATCGTAAACGAGAATGTTATATTACAATTTATGAGTGTATGAAAAGAGCACATTTATTACTAAACTGACGTATTACAATTTATTGGCTAAAAGTGTACAATGATTTTTAACATTTGCTTAAACTAAAATATATAAAATACTTGAGATACAATTCGAAATCAACACACTTAAATCCTAACGTCTTATATAATATTTTCCCATTTCCAATCTTTGCAAATGTATTGTCCAACGATTCGCACGATTAAGGCGGCATAACAAATTCTAACACATTTTCTACAAACGTCCTGCAATTTCCAGGAAGCTAGAGAAAGTCAATCGAATGTTTTGCCTGGAATACTTTCAATTCCTCGCAAATATTGCACGGTTGTTGAATTCCCTTCTCGGTAATGGCTTCGTAATAGCACTTTAGTTGTTTTCTTCGAGTGAACGAACCCGCGATTCGTGACAGGTGGCCCAGTGAGGTTACCATGAGCTTTAAAGCATGACTGATACAATTATTTTATAAAGGAAGAGGTCGTTTAAATTCATAATATTAAATTGAGCCGGCTGTGTATGGTTTTTGTGCAATGTTGTTTTTTGAGTAACAATCAAGCAATCCATTCTGAAGAACACGTATTGGTCAAAGTCCACCGATGTCCAGATTTAGTATTCTGATAAATGAGTCTTGATATCAGTATTTGCTCCCCCCAAACCTTAAAATTTTCGTTTAGTTTTTGTAATTTTAATTGTTTTGTATGTATATTAAAAATTTAAAAAATGTTTCTTATGATATAAGATCATGATGAGATATGTATCAGTTATTCCACGTCATTAAATTTGTATCACAAACATCTCTACACATCGGCAAAGAAGACAGAGAGTGTAGGCCGAGAGAAAATGCCGGCGTAAAAAACTCTCGGTGTTCTATTAAAATAACAAAGCATCATAGCAAATTGCAAACAATACTTATTGTAAAATAAATTTATTAGAAGTAGCCTATCTAGCACTAGTCCCAGGCCCTTTTATCAACTAGATAATTTTTAACTTTATAGTTTGCCTTTCTTTACACTTAATAAATTTATTAAAATTCAGAGTTAAAAGAGCCTCTGGGATTTTATTAAAGAAGAGTATCCCTTTTCCCAAAAAGAATTACTAACTTTAGGTAGTCTAGTACGGGGAAATTGCAGCCTGCGTTTGTTCCGAGTATTAACATTGTGCGTATGTTCTATTAGCATAATTTTAATAAGTGATAATACAAATCTCGGATTTGTATTATCACTTAGTGCATGTCACATTAAAAATTGTATATAGCTTCTTTTACCAATGTATCGATATGTTGAGCGTTGAAAAACTTTTGTCAATAAAAAAAATTAATGGAGAATTTCGTTCAATTACTTTGAATTGAATCAAAGGCGTCCTGTAAGTCGCCAAGGTATTAGTTTGTCTTTATTAAGGACAATATTGAATGATATGTTATTCATCAGATATTGAGAAAAATGCAAAAACTCGCCCGTTCGAAAGCTCAATAGCTATTCAGGCATTAAGTCAGTTTTATCCTTTACGTCGTGGCTAGTACAGTGACTTATAACACGTGCAAACAAAAGGGTATCCATAAAGAAATTAAACACTTTAAACACATATTTCTATCATATCATTCTTTCGAGATCTGTTTTGCCAAAGGCCTCCTCTAAATCCCGCCAATCCTGTCTGCATTCAACCACTGCATAGCGCTACAAAAGTAAAATAAGTTTATAGATATACGCTTTATCAAACTGTCTGACAAAGAAACCTATTTTCCAAATATCTAAAAGTTTTGTGATTTACTAATTCCTTTCATGGCACAGTTTAGTCAGCTCATTGAGAGCAATGGAAACTCACAAACCTAAATGAATTGATCCCATCAACGTAATTGCTCACTAAGTTAAGACGCTTTGAATAGCTGAACATACCGCAACAGTGTCGCTAATTTGTTGGTGATTAAATACAGCGTGCGTCCTTATCTATGATGGCAGCCGCACTGAGATTTTTACCCGCGACAGATTTTACAAAACCAAATAAGGTTATTAACGAATATTCGAAATCCTTGGGAACTACTCAGATATGATAGTTAATATACAATAAATATTAATGTGAGAACTTAATATACATTATATACAATTTATAGAACGGTGCGGTTCGAATGTCAAATGTCGACTATGTTGGTGTGACATTACGCCATTATATATTCCTTTATTTATGTGATATATTTAATGTGTCCTGTGCTGAGAACTTCACTTAACATAATGCCATATGACCCTGTATAAGGCAGAGGATGTCCAATGCGAATATCTGTAAAACAGATTCTCCTAACTAGGGTGGAAATCCCGAGTAAAACAAAACAAAACAGCATGTCCGCGAGCTCTAAAGCTCCACACTAGGACAGTTGGACATTTGTCTGAAAATCAATGAAACGGTTGAAAAAAGTGAATCAGAGGATTCAACTTACAACTTCTAAAATACGACTACTTGCCTAAGGATCGCGTGTTTTGTCCACAGTGCGACCTCAGAGTTATTCATACGGTAACATAGCGGTACCAAAATTTCTTTTATGTTAACGTTTAGTACTCTGACCGTGAGATAGTGCAGTGCAAAACTCACATAATATTGTTGTATAATGTGTTGTGTGTGGTCCAGATTTTTTATTATACATAACGTAGGCCTTCTATATTGTTCGGGGAAATATGAATACGATGAGAAACAAAGCTCGCAAGCTCCGCAAATATAATCAAAGTTTTGTGACATTAAACCAAACATTATACATAGAATCATTCAATTAGAATTTTACATGTTCCAAAATTTTCAATTGGCTATTTCATGATTGTAAACTTTGTACAATTAAACAATCAAAATTTTGTGAATTTTTTTACGAGCATGGATTACTCACTAAAAATATTTGTCATTATCGCATCAATCGCCTAGGGACGCAGAATAACAGATACACGTAAACAAAAATGTATGGAAATTATAATAGGGTTAAAACAATTCTTTATACGTATAAGTTTTATGGCTGTACAAGTTTTGTCTATGACACTCTTATCATGAGTTGCAAGAAGGTTGAACTAAATGTGTTGGAGAACAAAAAGGTAATAAATATATAAAACCTCCTTCAGCTTTTTGTAGTCGTTCAAAAAGAATTATTACTTTGACAGGTAGCTGTAAATTGGCAATTTTGAAACCTTCTAAGTGTTTCATATGTCTCTTTTTTACCTTTACTGCATTAAATAATAATGTCATAATAAAAATCAATGTGCATAATTATAAATATTTATAGTTAAATTTCTGTAGCTTGAAACACGCTAGGTTCAAGTAAGTACTTACATATTAATAAGGAAGTTTTTTGTACTATTTTTAATCAAATAGATAGCTAATAAAATTGCCTTTATAAACGAACGTACTTCTATAGTTATATTCCCGGGTAAACTGTAGTTGTTTCGGGATTATCCGCGCGTATTGTTAGGCCTAAACTTTCAAAAATCTATGAAATTTTTAATCATCAATTACAATAGATTTTGTATGTAGAACTTATGATATCTGGTTCAGCGTTTCCCAGTGTACGATCCTAGATGGAAAGTGAAAAATACACTGCCGAAGTCGCTGGTAGCAGCCGCGATGACAACTGGCGTCGGAGATGCGGCTGTCTCAAAACCAGTGAGAAGTTAAAAAAGATACTGGAGATTTTCCCTTCGGCACCACCACCCACACCCGAGGAAGATGCATCGTTTATGCCAGTAATTTATTCGTTTCTAATTATCTTATGATTTATATTCCTAAAAGTTAAGGCAACTGTACATATTCAAAATCGTATAGTCAAACCTAAAAAAAAAAAAAACTTTTGTTTAAGTTTTTTTAAACGTAACACGGGTAGGAGGCTCACCTAATGTCCAGTGATACCACCGCCCATAGACACTAACATTGCCAGAGGGCTCCCAAGTGCGTTTCCGGCTTTTAGACGTTAGATTTTATTGATGGTTCTAAACTAAAATGCGTCTTTGAACACTGAAATTATTTGTTGGCTGTCCAGTTACGAATTTTCTATTGACTCGTTCGTAAAACATGGTGAAATTTAAATAACATTTACATAAGATGTTTTGATGTGGACATCCCATGCCCAATATTTTTTAGCTAAAACACACGTGCATATCGGCGTACTGTAGCCAAGTTCATCATCCGCCGTTTAGCCAATTTGAGGAATCACCTCGACCGAGATTGAAATCTTTGGAAAGCGATACAAAATTAAGAAAGGTAATTATTGAATATACACAATGGAATTTTACTTAAAATATATAATTATATTTGTATATAGAGCCTGGATATAACAAGTTATTCAATCGTTTATTTTATTACGTTTTTGTATTATTTTAGATTAAGGTTATTTAGTGTTAGAGGTACACATATTAAAACCGAAATTAGCATTCACTGTCTTTATTATTAGCACTGTATTACGTGGCGGTTTTAGGGCGACTGCCTGATTCACGTGACAAATGGAATCACAAAATTATAATGTAGACATATTTTCATATTTTTAGTTTGTTTTCCCTTATTATGGTTGTCTGGAAGAGATCGCTTGTTAGCGATAAGGCAGCCTTTGAATCCCGTATATTTTTTTTGTTTTTTTTCTTGCTAGACATTTTCCCTTATACCTATTAGTCATAGCTATATATTTATTACATCTTTATATATATTTACAACTCTTGATATGAAAATTAAGTAAGTTTTAATTAATGGTCTAGTATTTGTTTGGCCCCTTTTAGGTCAAAAGCCTCCTCCATGTTTTTTCATTTCTTTTTCTTCTCAATACATTGTTCAGATGTAATTGACTTGTTTTGATGATCTTACGTTGTAAAGTACGTAATTTTTATTATTGTCCTGTTAAGCAGTGGTGGCCTAGTGGCTTCGGTGTGCGACTATCAACCCTGAGGTCGTAGTTTCGATGCCCGGCTCTGCACTAATGGACTTACTTTTTATGTGCGCATCTAACATTCGCTTGAACGGTGAAGGAAAAAATTGTGAGGAAACCGGCTTGCCTTAGACCCTAAAAGTCGACGGCGTGTGTCAGGCACAGGTCAGCACAGGCTGATCACCTATATGCCTATTCGATTTACAAATAATCATGAAACAGATACAGAAATCTGAGACCCAGACCTAAAAAGGTTGTAGCGCTATTGATTTTTTTTTGTTAATAAAAAAAAATTGTCAAAAATATCGCGTCGGTGTTTGTAGCCAACTCCTTAACTGCTTGTACGATTTTCTTGAAATTTGTTGTTTGTACTATAGGTCTAAGAATAGGTCATAATGTTTTATAACCGTGTCATAAGGATGGCCCAACTCAAATTCTTTTGGACGGTATTGAAGGATTATTCATAAATGGCATTTAAGAATACATACATTATTTTTCACCCCTAACTCCCGTTTTATAATAGCGATCTTCTGTATTATAGGGCGACGTAGGAAGTGACGTTTACCAGTGTTGTATATATTTTTATAGTATTTAATTTAGCGCAAACAGTTTAAGCCTTTTCGTTGTTAGTGCTTGCTTTATTCGTTTTGGGAATCGGGTCGGTTCAAATCGTTATTATATGTAAACAATGATAGACAATCCTTTTCCAATGTCCTAAGAATTTAACGTTAAACACAGAAGTATACGTAGTAGACTTATCTTTAGCATCGAAACTACGATCCTCGAAACGTGAACTTAAACATATTTTAAAAGGTTTATCTTAATATCGTGAATAACGATAGGATCGGTATTTGGACATAAAATTTTACAACTAAAGCTTACATAACGTGAGTTTTTAAAGGATAACTCATGTAATGTAAACCGTAAAATAAAAGATCTCGCCTCAAACTTGACGTTACGCGTTTGAATCCCAGCTGTCACCAATGGATTTTGCTTTATGGTAGACATCACAACTCGATGACGACAAAATCTTAAACAGAAGGCTGATATTATACATTACAGATACTCTTGTCGAGTACGGGAACTTTTTTAAATGTATGTGTCGCAGCCAACTAGCTTAATTAGCCGTTAAATTATCAGAGTAGCTTTTTAATTAAACAGCCTTTAACCAGCGGCCTGGAAAATATTCAGCCGTAGCGTTTGTCACAACATTTAATAAACTGGCTAGCTAATGCTTTGGTCATTCGTACGATAAAATGTCTATCACAGGGTAACTTTATATCTGATATAACTGATATAACGTTTTGGGTGCGCTAGAATCATTTGTTGTAATTTCAAAGAGATTGTTAAAAACAGACTTTGTTTAACAAAAAAAAATTCTTATGGCCGATCTAAGAAATAATGGACTCAGTGTTATACCACTTTAGAATCCTTATTAAATGCGCTAACTTTTAAAGCTACTTGCCAAACTGGAGTGATACATTTTTTTTTCAGGACGATCAGTTGAATTAGTGCGAAAATTAATTTTGAAAACTTGGTATGGTATAAAATGACAATTTCCTAAAAGTTGGAGTGATCAGCACAGAGTTTAGGATCATAGGTTACATAAAACACTATTCGGCATGGCGTAAGAGAAAAAAATTTGGCAAAAAGTAAATATTTGTAGCAACAGGAATGAAAGAACTGTCACATGGTGTGCATTTTCTGGAATAACAAAAAAATATCCATAACTTCAAAAATACATGACTTATTTTTTTTTTAATTTGACGTCGACTTTTGGGACACCCTGTATGACGATATATCTGACATTAAAAATATGAAGAAAAAAAAAATAACTTGCTAGAGTCAGTCACAGTTACGTTCACATTATAATTGTCAGTGTACTCTTCCATTGTACTTATTGTTTTTAATTAAACTTTGGATATTAAACACCATCAACGTTGTGGTTTGCCTAGGCAGAAAGTAACAGTCAACAGCATTCTGTTCAAACGTCATCGATCCAACTCATTTGGCTAGCTGTTTGATCAACAAGCTGAATCTTTCAGGACGCTAGTTAAACGGCGCTGTTTAGTGAAGACGCTAGGCTGTTAATTGAACGGCTACTTAAGCTAGTTTATTATAAATAAGTACATTAGTTGCCTGTATACTGTAATTGTTTTTACTGTATAATAATGTAACATTGACAAGGCTATCAGAGCGCAATATTTGTTTTTTGCTAATTATAATGTTCTCGAGATTGTTATCTCTGAGTTTCGAAGTAAAAGTTAATTTTAATTGAGAAATGTTTCAACCATTTAGCTATTTAAACATAAAGCAGTGTTAGAGTCATAGTTTTGGATGAATGGTCTATGCAAGAATTTTTCAATTCGATTCAGTTTCTGGGATTAGTGCGTTCAACCAAGCAAACTTGATTTTATATGGTGTACATATAGTAGATATGATTGTTACGTTGTCAATGTCATTTGACATATAGTATGAAAAGCTCATGTAGCGTCATACTTTAAGTTTAAACTTTTTAAATAATTTTAAGGTATATAAAACTAAAGATCTTCATTTTTTTTAAATATTTTCATTACGTACTTGTCGTCAATTATTTTGTGAATTACGATTTACAAATTATGTTAATATACTTTATGTTATGTAGGCTTATATTGATAATTATTATAGCGTGGCCCTCAAGTATTGAATATACAAAAATATATTAAATTATAGTAACTATTGTTTTTTGACTAAGATAATTCGCAGAACAGAACCAATTATTTTTTATGAACAACATCTTATAAAACGTGGATTATAGTGGCGTGTTTGTTTCCATGGTTACGATGTACCCATATACAATACCATACCGTCTTTAGTTACATTAGCTTAAGCTATAATCAAATTTGGTTTAAGCGTAATTAAAAACGAGACGAAAAGCGCATACTTGCTTGTTCCGGACAATTATTACCGCTGCCGGAAGCAAAACCTTTTTGCTGAGCGTTCGGCTCGCACTGTACAGCATCAACAAGCTCCCATTCCTCGGTTACTCTCGCTGCTTATGGGGTTAATCCACTTTAATTTAAAAATGTACTTAGAAAAGATAAGATGATAGCAGGAGGTTTACTGGCAATTTTGTAAATAGCTTAGTTGTATTTAATTTTAGTTTTATGTTATTATTTGGCCATGCATGTGCTGTAAATAAAACAATAAATAAATAAATTACATATTCTGCAGGATACATGCAAAACTGTGCGAGTGTTAAGGGAATTGGTGCAACTATTGCAGTTGTCTGTGACGACTACGGCGTTGGCTATATATTACCTCATATATTGTTATATGCAACTTATATATTATACTCTGTGGAGCGCTATTTACTTCCACAATGCGGATGGGTGGGTAATTTTATTTCTTAAATGTGTTTTTGACATTGAATACCACATTCAAAGACTGTGGTCTAGTGGCTTCAGCGTGTAATTTTTACCCCTGAGGTCGTAGGTTCGATCCGCTGTGCACCAATTGACTTTATTTCTATTTGCTGGAATGGTAAAGGAAAATATCGTGAGGAAACCGCCTTGCCTTAGATCCATGACGTCGTGTGTCAGGCACAGTAGACTAATCAACTGCCTATTACAAATGATAATGAAACACATACAGAAATCTGAGGTCTGGACCTAAAAAGGTTGTAGCGCCACTGATTAGTTATTATAATTTTTTAATCAAGTACTTGAAAGCTATTTTGTTTATGATAATTTTTTGTTGAAGCTCAATATTGTTACTGTCGTTGAGAAATTTTGTTTGGGGAGGAACATTGATTTTCACACCTTGGCTAGAAATTACTTTAAAACAATTTAATATTTTTAGGCCTATGAAACTAACAATTGGCCTAATTGCGATCACATCTATAGTGCTATTTATAAATTTAATATACAAGTTGGAGAAATTTATCGGAACTGGAATGATGGATTGACTAAAACTCTGGAGTAATATTGCTGAAGACCTGATAACACGATTGGATTTTGAGAATAAATCTATAGCACAAAGTTTTATAGAGTTTTATTTTCTAAGACTATAACTGTTTATTGGCAAAAGAGCGTATCAGTTCTTGAAATGCCGCCAATGCGAGTTTCCATGGGCGGCGGTATCGCTTAACATCAGGTGAGCCTCCTACACATTTGTCTCCTATTACATATAAATACCAATCAAATTAAATAAAAAAATATCTTTATTCCCTTCTTATAAGGCCGGCAACGCACTCGCGAGCCCTCTGGCATTGAGAGTGTCCATGGGCGGCGGTATCGCTTAACACCAGGTGAGCCTCCTACACATTTGTCTCCTATTACATATAAATACCAGTCAAATTAAATAAAAAAATATCTTTATTCCCTTCTTATAAGGCCGGCAACGCACTCGCGAGCCCTCTGGCATTGAGAGTGTCCATGGGCGGCGGTATCACTTAACACCAGGTGAGCCTCCTACACATTTGTCTCCTATTACATATAAATACCAGTCAAATTAAATAAAAAAATATCTTTATTCCCTTCTTATAAGGCCGGCAACGCACTCGCGAGCCCTCTGGCATTGAGTTTCCATGGGCGGCGGTATCGCTTAACATCAGGTGAGCCTCCTACACATTTGTCTCCTATTACATATAAATACCAGTCAAATTAAATAAAAAAAATATCTTGATTCCCTTCTTATAAGGCCGGCAACGCACTCGCGAGCCCTCTGGCATTGAGTGTCCATGGCCTGCGGTATCACTTAACATCAGGTGAGCCTCCTACACATTTGTCTCCTATTACGTATAAATACCAGTCAAATTAAATAAAAAAAATATCTTGATTCCCTTCTTATAAGGCCGGCAACGCACTCGCGAGCCCTCGGGCATTGAGTGTCCATGGCCTGCGGTATCACTTAACATCAGGTGAGCCTCCTGCCCGTTTGCCCCCTATTTTATAAAAAATAATCTGTAGAATCGTTCTGATACTGCTTAAATTATAGCTGTTTCGTTTTGTTCAAGATACGTACAATTTGAGTGAATGATACAGATTTAGATGTCGGAATATATACTACTGTGTTACCCTCCTTCCTACCTAATCATTTTTAAAATATAAATTGGTTTAATTGCACTCCTAGTACTACTTCGGCCATATAATTGCCAAATATGTCTTATGAATAGCACCTGAGGTAAGGCGGATCCTACCAGCGGGCTCCGACTCGCGTATAAATATAGATACCGGCAAACATTTTCAACATTAAACAAGGGAGTGGGGGAAAGTTTGCGCATCGTACACAGCGCGGGACACAAACGTCCCCCGCCACCCCCCCCTCACAGTGATACCTAAAAATCGCTTCTGCGCAGGCAAGGACATTTGTTCAAGATGTTTGCCGGTATCTATATCATGCGGACTTTCTCCGGCGGGAGACCCCAAGCTTTATAAGCATTTTTGGATAAGGGATGATTTGACACTCCTCCGCTGTCTTCTTCTTGGTCTTGGTCTGCCGCATCGCGTACCTGACAGGCTATTATGTAGGGGTCCTTTGTATTGTCTCTTTCTTTGTGAATTCATTAACCATGTGACAAAAAGAGACGAATACTTAAATGATTTCAAATTGTTTTGTATATACAGCAACTATGCGTTGTGACAGCTAATTTGTATATATAAATACTTAAAATTCGTTAGAAGGTGAAAAACTATTTTATTGAAATCCGTTTTTAAAATAAAATATTATACGACACAAGTTTATTGTATTTGGAATGAATTTAAAGACAAATTTTGACATTTCAAAACAAAGAGGTTTTAAGCAATCTAGCAAGGTTAAAACTTAATCAAAAAGTCGCTAGATGATTCTATAATTATGGTGTGAATATTCCGGATTCACACTCCATAGAATTAATACCTTAAAAAATTAATTACAAACTTCCAAATTCAATTCGAAATCACCTAGATTCCTTTTAACATATTAGACAACTTATCCACATTAAGCTATAATATTAGCCATTAATCCGAATTGAAAACACTTCGTTGCAATAAACATGATTTAGAAATGTTTCATTAAATAAAAGCGCGATATCTTACTCGGGTTACGTTAGACACATTTTTATTTTGATATATATTTTTTGTTAATTATAATTGATAATAGTTACGTCCACTATTTGGAATTTTATAGTGAGTGTTTAGTGCGTTTTTGAAAACTATCGTGAGGCAAGGTATTAGCATCAATCTAACATATCTTTGTTCCCAAATTAATAGAATTTCTCCAAATTCTTACGGCTGATAATTGCGTGCCTTTCTTCCTGGTAAGAAGATATTGTAACGAGGTATGTACTCAGGACTTATCATTCTAGTATAAGATTGTGTATCGACGGCCACCGAACCGTTCTTTGTGGTACAACCATACTCAAATCTACTTGAATACACACAAAAAATTCATCCAAAGCGCCGGTCCAGTTTTAGGAGGCGATTACCAAACGCACGCATATATATATATATATATATATATATATATATTTAACGTCATCTATTCACTACGCGCGCCTTTTATGTGTTCTCTCCGGTAGTGGACATTTAAAAGAAAGCATAGGCAAGAATGGGATTTGTGCTTCGAATAACAACGTTAAAAATATACTATGAATTTTATTAATTATAATAAAATTCAATAATATTAAAGCCTTATTTTTACAAACTCTGGTTAGAAGTATGATAGAATGCAACTCGCCTGTTCGGGCTCCGTATGAAGCCAAATACTGCCTTATGTTGGAGCGTATACAGAATAAATTTGCACGACACCTCTATAATAGTCTGTATGGCGTCTATCCCTACTTGTACCCAACATTATTTGTCTTAGGATTGGGATTCGGGGATGTGTGCCACCGCGAAGGCCTAGGTTATTGGCGATACCAAGGGCAGTCTAGTCTGTTGCACAGATCCCCGATATACAAGACGATGCACCTTTTGAATGCTGTCGACATATTTATATGTTCGCAGAGGGAAATCACAGTAGTGATTTTGTGTATATTATATGTTTAATATTATATATGTACTTTATTATATTTTATTTAATATTTCTCGACATCATCGTATTGGTATAGACTGTAAGGATAAAATATGCTCTGTAATATATATATATCCTGCCTAAAATAATTCTCAATAAGATCGTACAAATTCTTAATGGGCCGGCAACGTACTTGCGAGCCATATGCCAATGTGAGTGTCTATAGTGGCGGTATCACTTAAAATCACTACTATATAAGAATGAAAATGAAAGCTTGTGTAATAAATTTGAAAGTATATCTTTCGCTGCACTAAGCTCTTTATAGAGTGAGGCCTTTTGCCAAAGCGAACAATAATGGTTGCATCAAAGACAGTCGGAGGCTGCTGCGGTCATCATTCCTCCACCAGCCGCTGACCAAATACGAACTCGGTGCGAGAAATTTTGATCTGTGTTGTGTAATGTGTGTTTGTGTTTGTGCAAAATGGTGCTAAATACGAGGTAAGAAGAGTGTTAATAAGAGTTTATTTATAGCTTTGTGTAAATTGTGTGTGATAATTAAAAATATTATAGAGTATATTTTTATTTTTGCTTATTTTAATGTAAATTATATAGTTAAACATATTTTAGGTACCAAAAAGGCTTCCTTTGTTGTAAAAGACCCGAGGAATGCCACTAGACTTTAAACATTAATTTATAATTACAATTAAAACAATTATATTTATAAAATACGATGTATTTTTTTTTATTTTTCGCTAGTGGATCTCTTACACTACACATACACTATATTTGCGAGTTGTTTTCTAATGAAAAACAATCGTAAAAATATTATTAAATAATTTAATTAGTAATATGTAATTAAATTATTGAAATTGTTTTAAATTAATACATTTTAATTTTGATATATTTTTGCAGATCTGTGTTAAGAATATTTTTTATGATACTTTATCGCCAATGTTATTTTCTTTATTTATTCATACAACAAATAAATTTAAGATTAAGATAGATAATGTGGTACGTTTCTAGGATATAACTTGGTGTGAACGTTTTAGAGCTGTAAAGGAACTAATTTTCTGGTTAACAACCATTGGATTATCAACGTAACGAACAGTACCAAAAACAGTAAATGCAAATTGAATGGCGGCTGTTGCAGTTAAAAGTTTTGCGAATAAAATTATATTTGTACTAGTTCTGTGACCCCGCTACGCTTGATTGATAACCGCGATGATTATTTGCTTTCAACGATTTTGAATAAAACATTTAGTAAGATTTCCGCGCGACCTTTCTTCGTCATGGAATGTCTATCTTTGTCTGTGGTTAAAATATAGAAACACAATTGAATATCCAGCCAGTGAGTTTATTGTTTATGGTTCCCTTGCTAGTTTTTATGGATGAAAAGAGAGTTTTCTTCTTTGATATTAAGTTTTTCTACTGTTAATCGTAAAAACGTTAACATTTGTTCGGGAAATCTTTATTATGCACTTTTAGTGTAAAATCAAATTCCTTATAAACTATAAAGTAAGCTTCGATAAATTGATAAGTAAATATTGGATTTAAAGAAGTAAAGTTATTAAAACATACATGAGAATAAAATAAAAAATAAATCAGTGACGCTACAACCTTTTTTTTGATCATTTGCCAATGTGATAGGCAAGGTATAGGCAATCCAATAGTTGTTCAGCCTCCCGTGCCTGACACAGTCCGTCACGTTTGGGTCTAAAGTACGCCGGTTAATGTGCACATAGAAACTCCGCAGCCGGGGCTTGAACCTACGACCTCGGGGATGAGAATTGCACGACGAAGCCACTAGGCCAACACTGCACTGTGAAAAAAAAATGAAGAGCATAAATAGTAAATAATAATAGTAGTTATAATAAAAACGTTTTAAACATTTGTTTGTTTATAGTACAGTAACTTGGGTAATTACAATGACTATACGAGGTGTAAAGCGATGTCATATACCATGGCCCATGTTGCGTGGCTTAACGGTGCGTTCCGGTGTCGCCTGCAATTATTGACATTTACGATTTTAGGTGACGCCATTTTAAAACTTAAAAAAAAAAAACTTTATTTGACTCAAAAAACATTACATTTTGTACTTACATTCTAAAGTTTGTAAACAACGCAACGCAACGAAACGTTGAGATACAATATTCATTTTGGTCAACCTTATACATAAACTGCTGATCATAAAACATTAAGAAATATACTGGAAATATTTTTTTTAAATTTCACGCTACTCCATAACAAGAAAACTGAAATTCCACGTAAATCATTATTTATTTAGACAATCATGTCCACGAGCGTTTGAGTTACAAAAATGCTTTTGTATAATTTATTAAATATTTGTCTTAGTTCTTGAGATCATAAAATTATCATTTAGCGCATTTATCCATGAGCGTTATATATTTAATGATAGATAAACTATATAGTATAAGTATATACTTATTGAAAGAAATATAGGGCAATGAACGAACATTTTTTAACTTGATTAGACAATAGTAAACAAATTTAAATTGTACAAAATGACTTAAGTAATCGTTATGCTTATGCCAGAATGTTGCTTTAAATGAATTTTTATCGATATTTTCGGTGCATCAGCCTAACGTTGTTAGTATCTAAACGTAAAATCTAAATTATTCTGTATATATAATTTCATACGAAATTAAATTTCATAATAAATAAAACTTATTAATTATCTATTTTGTTTTATACATGTTCATTTAGTTTAGTTTTTGTTTGTATGTGTCAGTCATTTTTAATTTGAATACGAAGTGTTTGTTATGAGTACATTTTGGATTGATTATAAAAGAAATAGGATAAAAGTGAAAAGAAAATTTTTTGCAACACATTTGGGTTTAACCCCCTCATATGTTTTTATGCCGTCAAAGTCGTATCCATGTTCCTATTCCTCGGTAATTTTAGCGTAACGTTTTTATGTGAATCGAGTGTGATTTCTCTTCTTATAAATGAAAGTTAACAAATATTTTCTTAACAGATACATCTCTAAAAGTATAAAACAAAAAAAAATTAATATGAAATTAACACATTTGATATATCCATAAAGAGTTTCACTGATAAAGATGATATAATGAACAATGCATCTTAAAATTTGGACGAACGTGTGTGTTTTAGCAGAAACATGTTTTCTTTTGAACTATTGTCGTTTTTAAATTAATTTATTAAACACATTTGAGTTTAAATGTGTATTCTGTTTTTGGTTTTGATATATTGTGTTATTAAGTAAATATTATTATAACAAATAAATAGTATTCGTATAATTCATCGCAATGTTTTGAATGCTTTAAAGTAGTCAGAAATATCTCAAGCAAGTATTTATCTAAAATATATTTTTTCCAATTTCTTAATTAGTAATGGTTTTAAAACAAAAATGCATATTTCACAAAACTAGAAAGAGCTCTACATAATATTTAAATACCGACTTCCGGTTGCCTAACTTTTGTTATAATTGACGCCCTTGTAATATAAAATTGTTGTGGAAGGAAGCGTAAATAAGGTCGTCGAAATTGTCGATGTTGTAGGAAACGGGCTAAGGTCAGGTTTTGTTTAATTAACCGATTTATAATTGATAAAAAAAATGCACATCAAATTATCTTATCGCAGGAGACAAACATCTAACACTTGGTTTAGATGTTGTTTGGTTTGTTAAGTTAACCAAAATTGTCATGTATCTTAGAAAAGATAGCTTGTAATATCTACTGTATATATATCATTATACAACTATATATACTTCAATAAATAAAAAATAACTTATTAAATTTAAAACAAGGAGTAATAACGATAATGGCCAAACTGGATTGATAGCAAAGTTATCGTTAAAGTTAAAGGTAAAGTTAAGTTAGATAAACATTACCTTTTCATTTATATTCGTACTTTAAGCCATATTTAAATAAGTATTTCAACAACATCCGATCATGAATCAGCTCGAGCTGTGTTAACTGTGCTGAGCTGTGTGCCTTAGATAAGCAAACAGCCTGAAGTAAGCTGGATAGGCTCTACAGGCCAACAGTGAGACCCATTAAAAAATATCCGATCATATAAATAAATCTAATAATGTATGAGTAAATAATAATAAAACTCTTTGGTAAACGGATTTCAATAATTTACTACAATTGTATGCAGTTAACATAGACTTATCGTCAAAATCTGCTTGCTAGAAAAGACAACAACGCGTTTATGTCGTTCTAAGAAATTTATTCCCTTTAATTACTTTTACATTTGACTAAAACCAGTTCATTATTTTATTTACAAAAAATTGAATTTTGATTACAAACATTGAAGGAAAAATCTTCGTACACACGATCATTACTAAAAAGCATTTTGTTTTTGTCGTCATAAAATATCAGTGACTGTATTGATTGATTTTTGAGTTCCAGTCATTAAAGGCATGACAATTATTATAGAAGCGTATCAGTGCCTAATGATAATAGAATTAATTTCTCACCTGCAATAAAGCAGTTAACTTGACATAGCCAAAGTTTGCCAGAATGTCGGCTGACATGAGATAATAGTTTATTAAATATAAAGCATTTAATAAAAGTATTCTACTACTAGGAAACTGATTGACTTTAATATATGTTTTGTAAACTGAAATGTTCTTTCTAGGTCCGCATTTCAGGGCTGTCGTCAAGTGAAATAGTTTTGATTCTGTATAAAATTCTGAGGCATACCTAGAACAATATCTAAAACAATTCAATGAGTAACGGGAACAATTTGCTCACGAAGTTAACTATAGTCCGATACGCAGAGCGTTCAATTTGATGCGATTAATTTACTTTGAATGATACGGATACTTGCCTCAGACATAATCGTTGGAATGTCTGGTCATTGGAGATTGAGAACATTAAAAGATGTGTAAATTTTTCAAATATAAAGAGAGTCTACTCTCTTATTAACAAAATTATAATGGCTGTATTGGTCTTAGACTTCAAGTGTCTCTAACCATTTTTCCTTATAGGAAGATGGTCTTTCAGTACCTAATACGGAAAGGTTTTTGCGTCTATGAAGTTATATAGATTTGGGGTTGTTTCCAAAGACGAAGTTTCGTCGATACTTGTTCCTGTGTTACATACAGAGACAGAGAAATCAGTTGGAATGCAGCGGAGATTTGAAAGAATGATCACAGTGTAATCACAACCAACACTGGTCCTTCCAAATAATGAACTTTCTAATCAAATCTTTAGCTATTTTCAATTAATTGAAAATTGTCTTGTGTTTTTAACGAATCATAAAATCATTTACATGTTTCAGAACAATACAGAATCTTTAACAAGCACTGCCAATAATTGGAATGATAGTAGTAAAAAAGGCGGTCCAGGACACGATCATACCGAAAATATTATTTTAAGTCATTTATTAAAAACAAAAGAGTACATTTGACAACTTGGCGTGGTTATCTTTAATTGCAAATGTTCAGTACGTCAAACGTATTGACAATTTTCAAAGCTTGAAAAGCTTCAAATTACCCATTTTCCTTGCATTAAGGATACTCAGGCTACGCTTCAATGAGCAGGGGCCGATGACCGCGCTGGGAAGCTTATTGTAAATGTTTATTATCATTAAGCCATAATCTTTATGCAATCGTGCGGGGATTTTAGAGGAAGTGCGTGACGGAATCACTTCATTTGGATACTTTTTATACTCGGCAATGAGATCGGACTGTTAATTAACCGTAAGGGGAGACAAATTAAGATATTACTTTATTTATTGCGTACATTATGTTATAATGAAGTGTAGCGATATTTATATTTCGTTTCTCAGGGTTTTCGCGGATATGAGGTCGTCGTTAGATGTAAACATTTCATTAACTTTTATAACATTTATAACTTTATTCAATAGTATTAAACCATACGGTTTTATTAACATTTAGTTTATGTTATAAACAGGTGATTAGTTATTTTTCCTGTCCTGTACATAGTAATAAACAGACAAAATAGAGACATTGACAGTCCTTTGGTATCCTGTCCTCATAATTGTTTTTCTTTGATCGTAAGTTGATTTAACGTGTCCGGAAAAGATTTTGCTTATAAAGTTTTAAAATACTTATTCTATTTCACATTGATCACGATTATTTGTAGATTGAGAAGCACTTTTTTTAATGCAAAATAAATTGTATACCCAAATCTAAACCGCTCTATTATAGCTAATTTATATTTGTAACGGTAATAAGAAAAATTTAATACACAATAAAATTATATTTTCGCTACCAATTGAACACGTATCCCGTCCTGTCTTTTGACCTGTCATTATGATTATTCAAAATAATGCCTGCATCACGATCTTCGGATTTGCTACTTTACATTCAGTAACATTAGTTTTTTTGTTTGCAAATTGTTCACGATTTTGATACAATTATTCGATGTCTGTGAGAAAAGAAATTTGAGAATGATGTTCATTTGAACTTCCATTTTAAGCATCTTCTACCGCATTTACCATGGAGAGTGTTCAGAGGAGTTGTTCGGATTAATACCTGCAGCTGAGTTTCAGCATCGGACGTCGAGGCAAAATACAAAATTCCACCCGTATCACCTCGACGTCCGACGTTCCACAACTGAGCGTTTTCTAAGGCAATTTTTGCCGCGCACCACCGCTATGTGGAACCAGCTGCCCACTGAAGTATTTCCGAACCAATTCGACTTAGGGTCCTTCAAGAAAAGAGCGTACAAATTCTTAAAAGGCCGGCAACGCACTCGCGAGCCCTCTGGCATTGAGAGTGTCCATGGGCGGCGGTATCACTTAACATCAGGTGAGCCTCCTGCCCGTTTGCCCCCTATTTTATATAAAAAAAAAAAAAGTCCCGTAACATTTCAGTTGTATCTTTTTCATTCCAATAAGTGGGCCACTGGCCATCTGTGTCTTATCTATGGTCGTCTGACGACGTGAACAGGAGGGATTCAGCGTTAAAAATGGCGCGTTTAACCCTTTAGCTACTGTTCCATCCTACATACCATTAATAATGGAGCTCATACAGAATAAATTATATGACGCCTGTATAACAGACTGTTTGGCGTCTTTCCCTATTATTCTTTAATGTACTCAACATTTGTTGTCTTAGGGATGGTGGGGTACAATAAATTGGATCCCATGCGGGGCTTACAGTTGGCCTACTACGTACTGAAAGTCTTGAGGGGGGTATTGTGCCACCCAAGTGTGCTCCAAGAACTCGGTTTCTTTGTACCTATGGGATTTGTGCGTTGGCGAAGGCCTAGGTTGTTTATGATAGCAAGGGTCAGGATCAGTCTGTTGCACAGATCCCCGTTATCAAAGATGTTGCTTCAACTGAATGCTGTCTCCGACACTATCGACATAATTATAGGGTCGCATAGGAAATGTATAGTAGTGATATTGTGTATATGATGTGTTTTATATTTACTATAATATATTTTATTTCCTCTCGACATTATCGTATTGGCATAGTCTGTAAGGATAATGTATGTCTTTCTGTAATAAATAAAGATTTTTTTACGTTTATCACACTTCACAATATAGATAAATTAAATGAGATTTTTGGTTTCAGGTTAATTTTCGTTTGCTGTCTTGTTTTATTTAATGTGAGTAATACATGTTTTCAACCTTTTACCTTCAATCTTGATATGTAATGTCACTTCTAAATAGGCAGACTGCTTGAGAAATAACTTTTGTGTCGGGTGATCTTCTGTGCCTATAAATAGAAAAGAAATACAGTTTCGCCATCAATTAATCAAAAATCTGCCAGTTTGAGTGCCTTGTGTTAAGCACGCAACCAAGTTCAAACTCTTGCATATCGTATAAAGAAAAAATATAGTTTCAAATCTTTCGAGACACACAAGAGATTGTTTTTGTAGCTTGTTAACGATATCATTTAACTATAAAACTTGTAACAATAAAGTATTTACAGGGTGTGTCTTCCCGAATATCACAAGATACATCAGCGGAGTCATTAGAAGCGTCAACTGATAGCATATTATCTGCTGAACTTCACGAAGGTTCTGGCGAAGAACCCACAAGACCACTTACGAGGAAGGTAAGTTCATTAAAACATTTATTCATTTACGTAACACCATGTACACTTATGAACTTCATAAAGAAATACATATTAAATGCTTCTAATTGTACATTTACCGCCAGTTCTCAAATCAAGGGCGTAGAACGGAAGATAAGAACTGGCAATAAACTCTCCGCCACTCTTAATCGTTAAGTTTTATGTTATACAAAATGTTTGTAAGGCGCTGCAAGCATTACACCATGTTCTACATGACATCTTTAAATAATTAGCTATAATAATAAAAAAGATATATAAACGCAAAGAAAATAACAAAGATTTGTCCTCTGGAGGCTTGGTGAAATAGGAGCACGCACTTACATTCTCGTGGGAAAAACTCGCAAACAGATAGTCGAAATAACATAACAACTTATTTATTTATTTACACTTCGTTACCTTATACAAAAAAGATACATATAAAAAAGCAGCTTGCATAAGTTATAAGGCAACGCCTTATCGCTAACAAGCGATGTGTTCCAGGCAACCCTAATATGGAACAATAAAAATAGGAACACCAACAGATGTCAAAGTACAAGAAGTGTATAAATAATTGCCAAATAAAGTCTAAAGGAAAAACAAAAAATAAATAAACAATAATATGTATTAACAAACATGTAAAAGCTAATCCAAATGTAAATTGAGTAACAATTAATATATATAAGTAGTAGCTAATTACGGGGCAGGACAAAATTGGTCAAAAAGAAGAATTTAAAAAAAATTTAAAGACTGAGCTCGTCTGATATAAATAGGTAAGGAATTCCATGGCAGGATACTTTGCATAGTACAGGAGGAGTGATAGAATTTATCATAAAGAAACACGGTTATATTTTTTATTTAACTTACATTTTATCATACATTACATTACGCTTCACAGCACTCATAGTTCAACTTAAAGATAGTATTATATCAAAAACGATCTTAAGGTTTGCTATGTAATCCTATTATATGTTAAGTAGCGACGCATTTGCAGCGAATTTTTGTTTAAGAAGACACATTATTATTATTCATCTACTTGAGATTCCCTAATAGTGTGCTTTACCACATAATTAGTCAAACCAAATGATTAAACTCAATAGAAACTTAAAATACCAGCAAATACCGCATTGTATTAATAAAATATAGATATTTAATCACGTTCCCACAGGTTACAGAACTACGGTATAATGCTTTCAAGGAGATTTATGTTTAGATTTTTAAAGGCACGGTGATTCTAATATGTGATGGTATTCTTAGATTATAAGTGAGATACTAAACATGAATGTTAGTTTGATATTGCTGACTTAATTCAGCCAACATTTTAACGGCAACTAAAGCATTTGTTAATTTATTTTTACTTAACGTACGAGAACTTCAGCGTGTTTCTTATTAAGTACTATTCATAATTTCTATTAAACAACTGGTTGGAGTCGGTCTGAAAGGAATAAAACAAACGTGGTAACGATGAAGAAGATAACATGTATTTTAGGATTTGTAATATTTTAAATATATTTTTTGCAGAATCAAACACGTCTGGCTCTTAGACCCGATGGAAGCGAGCAGGATCCGGTGAGTTAACACATACATTTTATAAGAAACACAATACAATATAAAGTAATAAACAATTTGCCCAAGGGAAATTCATATTTCCCTTTCGGAAAACCTCATGGTTACGCCATGTCGTAATAACACTTATTATTTCGAATCCAAATTAAAGAAAATTTTTATAAAAAGTGAAAATATATCTAGACTAAAATTTGTACCTATTTAATCAATTCCATAAAGTATTAAAAATAAACAATACCTATGATGTAGAGTTGCAAAATGGTGTTTGTAAAAATAATTCATGGTTCTTCTATTTCATGGTTGAGTTACGTGTTACACAAGTTTGTATATGTACTACTAAACTTCAATGGGAGGCCACTGCTAGCTTATGCAATATAAATACAATAACGCCATACATTATCTTTGAAGGTAATTAAAAACGGACATTGATTAAATACTCATTAACTATGAAGAATTACGTAACAGATTTTTGTAAGTTTTGCGAAATTTTAAGTTATTAAACCATCGTGACTGGAGACCATAACATTAGGGACTGATGTCTGCAAATAAATGTATGCGTGTACAAGTGACACACGTAAGAAGTGAATTTTATGACCTTATTTTTCGAAAAATTATCTACTATATGCAACTTTACAGAAATTGATTAAATAAAGTTAAATTAGATAAAGTTTAACAAACTGTTTGTTTATTATCATAGACATGAATACAAATAATACAATTATTTCATTTTACCTTATTACTACTAAGATTATTACAGATTTTCATTAATTGTAATAGATTATTACTATCATTGTTATAGTTATTATATATTTTTCAAATCAACCGTGGTAGGGACAAGTAAAATATGGCGCGTAACGGAAAAAATTGACGCGTAACCGAAAAATGTGACGGTAATTTTTTTTACAACGCCGATAAAGAAATTTCCCTCTTCTAAGAAATTAATAACGGACGTTGTATAGTTTGTCCAAGTTCTAAGATTGATGAGGGCGTTATAAAAAATGTCTGATAAGGTTTTTCTTAGTCTATTTATTAGGTATATTTTTTACGACATTAAACTTATCACATGCTTAGTTTATAGACAACTTAAACTGTCAACAAAAACGGATATTTTGCTTCGAATATATGAATGACAATAATTAATTCCCTGGCGCTACTAAATATTTGAACGGCAAAAAGACAGCGACTTAGCGAAATTTTACTGCGAATTGTGTTGAGTTCATGTTATCAGATAAATTGATAACGCAAGTGCGTTGGAGCCATCGTGAGAATAGTGTGTTACTATGTTGGTAGTAAGCACAGATATACATCTTTGACCCGGCGACGGTGTGTGATAAATAGCTGTTTCTCGACTTACATTGCGCGCAAGCATTATCTGCTCTACATATATTTCCCTTCCCATAAAATCGCAATTATAAACAATTAGATTGAATTCGCCTCGTGCGCTTCCTCTTTTCAATTGAAGTGATAATCTCACATTTATTAAGTGTTCATTATTAATATTTTTTTTAATTAATTTGAGATGACTTAATTTCCTTTTTTTTTGTTGTCCAGCAAAATGTGGAAATAATTGCTATGTCCATTTAATGGGGATGTATGACGTTAACGCGACTGAAACCACGAGGAACTAGTTATTGATAAAGTCGTTCATTATGCATACATTAACATCTGTCCCTAATGTTATGGTCGATCACAGCCTGTAGGTAAGGAGCTCGCTGTGATGCTCTCCAGTCACGATGGTTTAATAACTTAAAATTTCGCAAAACTTACAAAAATCTGTCACGTAATTCTTCATAGTTAATGAGTATTTAACATTGATTATTTTTTTTTTAATTACCTTCAAAGATAATGTATGGCGTTATATGGTCTACATTGTGTAAAAAAAATTGGATGTTGTTGAAAACAGTTTTTTTCATTGGAATCAACTGTTAGGTTTGTTATAGAAGCTTGGAACGCTGACACCGGGTTTTTAAAGAGTACCCAAAATTTTACACGTTATAATGAATTGTTATGTTGATTCAAATCATTTTTATTTATATGGATGTGGTTCATTTCATTTGTGGATAGACATCTAACATAAAGCTGGCTTGGCTGACAGTAACTCTTATATGAAACCCGTATGTCTACGAAAAGTAGATCTTTTGTGAAATTCAAAAGCAAAAATCGTGCAATTTATCGAGACCAAGATGTAAAATACGCAGCCAAAACAAAATAGAAATGCCAGCGTGAAACAATATGTCATGTTCTCAATTCAGTTTATTTGCACGTACGAAGAAATTGATTTTATTGGTAATGGAGTGGCTACAAGACAATTGCCCTAAATTTTATAATTTGAGACCGCCGTGCGACCGCGGCACACTTACCGACCAAATCTAGTTTTTTTTTCTGCAAAAGTTATCGTGACTGTGAAATGGTGCATTACAGTTAATATTTGTTTTGAATAATAGATGCAATTTGTTACATTCTTGAATGCTTTTAAATAATTTCCTTAGTTTTTTTATTGGGCGTTTAGCCCAGACAGCTATGACCAGCAAGACATGATGTTTATGATAATCGTTTGGTGAGTGTAGGCCCGTAAAATAACATTGGCACAGTTCACAACTGTTACAGTCTTTTATCGGGAATCAAATCCAAGACCTCCTTATATAGGCCATTGTGGAACGGTTCGTACCACAAAATCGTTATGGATCTAATAAAAATGTTGATGTATTTGGTTAAAATTCATAAACCTGATGAGTACATTGATAGAAGGCAATGAGAAGTCGCGGTTGCAGGATGGAGGTTGTTAAAGTGGTTTTTATCTCAGGGCTATCAGTGTTCCGCAACCATGTTGCATGTTTACGCTCCCGGGAAATGTGAAAAATTACCGATTGCCTTATACATTTTAAAATTGGCAGCTTGTCCTATCTTAATTGGAGAAACAATGTAATTGAGTATATTGCGTATATTCGTCACGGCTGGTAATAATTCAATTCATACATTATTTTTGAAAACATAGACATAACATTTATTACTAACAAAACACACACACAGAAACACATACAATAACAATAATCAAAAAATAAAAATATTTTTTTTTAAAGGTTTAATTGTGTAATGCGTGTGTGCTGAGGAGCAGAGTTGTTCCACAGCGCTGGTCATTCTGCTAGAGACCACAGCAGCTAGTTTGCGCCTCAGTCGCAAAAACAACAAATAACTTGTAAAAATTGTTGTTGTTTTTGGAGTATACTTACGACCTACCTAGTGGAGAATACTTACGACAATTATTTTTAGAGATACTATAACTAAATTACCTTTTTTAACAGGTTGTGTTTCTGTCTGACAAGAATAGCTACATCCCAGTGAGCATTAAGCCTCGTTCGCCATCTCCAGAGCCTTCTTGGCGAGAGCCTCCAGCCTGGGAGCGTGAATATAGACGGCAAAGGACCAATGGAAGTCGAGTTCAATGTAAGTATAAGTAAGCCTAGCAATGGAGAAATATATAGAACTTAATGATAATTTTCCTGATTATTAAATTAATTATAATGGATAGCGAAAAAAACTGCATTTTAAATCTGTACCTACTAATCCGTGATCATTGTTTTGGTGGGAATTAAACCCAGTTCCTTTGGGTTGTACGGTTAGTAGTTGCCTGGTGATCGCTCGATAGCGATAAGCCCTCCTTTTATTTAATTTTTGTCAATTGTAATATACCTCTGTATGCATTGAAGTGCTAATAAATAAATATACGTCAAATGTAATAACTTCACGTTTTCGTCAGATATTTTTTGTTAAGTTATTGGTTTATTTTGAACCTAGATCTTCCACGGTCATGGCATTATGCTAGGCCATTATATCCGGGTGCCTACTGTGTAGATGTATGCTTTGTGATGAGTTTGTAAGCTGCGGATTTCCCACTTGGCGTATTGTTGTGAAACCGGAAGAATAATGATGTTATCGATATTTACAAGGCGTTAAAAAGTATCCAAAGTCGACCTTAAAACAACTTGTAAACTTTGATAAAATAAATGCTGCTATTATTCATAAAAATTAATTACCTATAACTAAACAATTGACGGTTTTTAAATAATAATGTTCTTACTTTAGCTATAAGACCTTTTGATTTTTGTCAAAGTAAGTTTACGCTGTTATAAAAAGGAAAAGTAAGGTTATATTATTTCAATGAATCAGTTAGTTTGACTTTTATAATATACACAAATATGTGTGGTATTTGAGACACAAATAAAACACAATAAGACGTAAATTTCTAAATTTTACCTCCTTGTTAATAATATATTGAAATCTAAGGTTTTACTTAGCGATACTTAAAAAACTGAATGTATGTTCCTGTCCTTGTATTGGGATAGAGATTAAACGACCATAACTCATAGAGATTTATTGATTTCAGATATAGAAGCCGAATGTCAAGATGATTTTATGAAGATACGAGTTGGTTTCAATGGCTCGTTTTCAGGATTGGTTTATTCCGCTGGTAAGTTAAATACAATACACAACTGAATGTCAAACCGAAAAACAAGTTTAAGTTTTTCCGTGTCACCAAGATACATTTTGGGTTGAGTCTATTTTGTCGTGTCGAATGATTTTATCAGTAAACCTACAAGTCTTTATATATGAATAACAGTTGTACAGATACCGGCAAAAATGTTGAACAAATGTCCTTGGCGATTTTTAGGTATCACTGTGAGGGGGGGGGGTGGCGGGAGAGTGACTGTGAATCAGTTGACGTTCGTGTCCCGCGCTATGCGCAAACTATCCCCCACTCCCTTGTTTGATGCTCAAGAAGTTTGCCGGTATCTGTAACATGTGAACCTCGAACAAATAAAAGATATTTGAAATTATGGAATAATTTAACACAAATAAACACAATGAAACACGTGTGTTGGATCGTATTTAACTTCGAATTTAGACGTAATAAGGTATTAGGTTGAGCTTTCGGCCATATATTGCATTTGTTTCTATAATAATTTTACTTTCTCAGGCAAGTCGGTCTCAGCAATATGTACCTGGTTGTTTGTTTGGTTAGGCTTTCGGTAAGATGTGCTCCTAATGTTGCCATCACTGCAAGATGCACATAGAAATTCCTTTAGTGTTCAGCCAGGCTTTGAACTCACGATTTTGGGTTGAGGACGATTGCTGTGGCTCTACCCTTAATGATGTGAAAATGTATTTCATTTATCGTGAACAAAGCACGGATTATTTGACTTTGAATTTTGTGTGAAAATTAACAACAATATTATTTGTATAGGCGGATTTTCCCGTTATTAAAATTGCGAGATAACTTTGCATTGTTCAGCACAACGAGACAACCGAAACTACGTGTTTATTCAATTTAATTTAATAGGCGTTAAGAACAATTAAACACATGTCTCGTTAGTAGTTTGGCCTAGTTACCTAAAATCCTTAACAAAGCGTCGGAGACTGGTTTTTCACATAAAACTCTTATATATTGGTGGAGTTAGATTTCACGCAAAAAAAAGACAAAAAAATATAGATTTTCAGATAAAATTATATTAATTAACTGTGCACTGTCCTGCATTTAATGTAGATAGAAAAATCGAATTTAGTTAAACCATATTTTACACAATTATATTTATGTGATAGGAATCAATCTATTCGATAAAAGACAGATTCCACAATAAAGAGATTCTGAATTTAATAAGCTTCAATAACTTTATTAATCATAGGCCCTTAATATATATGTAGTAATCAAATTCAATTGTTAGTATATAACAAAAATGTTTCCCGCCGTTAGTTAGCTTTGAAATTAAACAAAGTCTATAGCAGATTTTTGTAAACCCGTTAATCTTTTCTCATGTGTAGCTAAAACCAATAAGTAATTAATATACAGCGAACGTGTTATATATAATGCCCTCTAAGGATATTCTCATTTATTTATTTTTATTTTATTTTCGCTCTCAAACATCACACATGTTGGTATATATGTATGAAAATAACATAAGGACTTAAAAAGGCGTAGCGCTAACTAGAACAATGCGCTTCCTAACAATCCAGTAGCTCGCAGTATCGCAGCACACAACTAACTTGGACATTTCTATTGAAGAAGTCGCATGGATACGCCAAGCATCTGCAAATAAACACTGTAAATACATAATTATATAGGAATAAAGCAAATAATAGGTTTCTAAAACGAATCGGCGAAAGAAAACATGTTTAGCGCTCAGTTTCGATTCTAAATCCTACCCTACCCCATCCGTTATTATTATTATTAAAGCTTTATTAATTAGTAGAGCAGTGTTGGCCTAGTGGCTTCAGCATACGACTCTGATCCCTGAAGTCGTAGGTTCGATCCGCGGCACCAATGGACTTCCTTTCTATGTGTGCATTTAACATTCGCTCGAATGGTGAAGGAAAACATCGTGAGGAAACCGGCTTGCCTTAGACCCAAAAAGAAGGCACAGAAGGTTGATCTTTAGTTTATTAACAAATGATCATGAAACAGATACAGAAATCTGAGGCCCAGACATAGAAAGGTTTTTTTAATTAATAATTACATACAATAATTATATTTCATAGTATACGTATTGTTAATATTCCACCGATGCCATACAAATTTACCGATTTTTTTTGCAGGTTATTCATACGACCCTGACTGTATGTATATAAATGGTTCAGGTCGTGACTATTACGAGTTCTATATACAGCTCAATCGATGCGGTACTCTTGGAAGAAATGGACAACACGATGAAACTAGAAAAAATCCCACGGTAAGAGGTTCTTTAATGAGCTGTATTTGGTAGAGAAGTAAAAATTGTTCTTAAACTCAAACACTGTAAATTAATATAACAATGCTGAGGTAACGAAAAACTATGATACTGAACTAACGATATACTCGTACAACGACCAATATTTAAGCCTTGACTTGTTTAAGCTATCGCGGAATGTGCTTAAGGAGTATTAAGTGTCTATAAAACACCTGCATCATGAGCACATCCACCTACACACCATCACATAACATAGCCAAATTAGATATTACTCAGTGAAATGTATTGAATAATTTTCATTATCTTTCCTTCTCTAAATGTTAGAACCTTTTTGTACATATTGTTACGAGCTAGGGGATCGGATATAAAATGCCGTAGATTTTTTCAAGGGTTTATTTCTTGATAAATCAATGAGCAAAGAATGTAACAGAATTAAATATAAACACAAATTACTCGCAGAAATGCACTTATTACACACAAAAACAGTCTCCGATTACTTTAATTATGCGTTCATACAGTCCGTCAGTTATCTAGTACAATCTAGAAACATTGCAGTCAACCTGTCTTCGTAACAATATTATGTACTCCATCTTTAGTATCGATTTTGTTACACAAAATTGATGTTATCCGTAGAATTACTTGACTTAATGAAACTGTTTGTCGCAGAAGAACCTCATGTGGAACACGATAACGGTGCAGTACAATTCTCTGATTGAGGAGGAACTGGATGAGCATTTTAAGGTCACATGCGAATATGGATACGATTTTTGGAAAACCGTCACCTTTCCATTCCTCGATGTTGAGTAAGTGGATTTGACTAGATGCCCAAGTTAAGTTCGGTGGGGGTTGTTGAAGGGACGTTCAAATGTATGTTAACGAAAATCTTTGTTTGAAGCTGGCCGGCTTTAATCGATTTAAATTTGAGCTTATACACCGGCAAACATCTTGAATGTGCTTTCCTGCGCAGAAGCGATTTTTAGGTATCACTGGGAGGATGCGTTATTGGTAAATCAGTTGTGTTCCGCGCTGTGTATGATGCGCAAACTTTCCCCCACCCCTTGTATTGAACGAGAAGTTTGCCGGTATCTGTAACTAACATAAAATTATGGGTAGTAGGTGGTAGTTATTGAGAGTTCTTAAATCTAAGTGACTCGTATGTTACCTATATAAAATATATAGTCGACTTATTGGACATTATCGAAAACGAGAGACAAACTAGAGGGCATATTTATAAATAATCCGATGTATGTACGTAACATAACTGTCGTATGCCTTTTTTAGTTTTCAGTACGCAATATCACTTGAAAGCTTTGTAGTACGTACGCCTAGAAAACGTAGTATCAAACAGAAATGTATTTATGGAATATTATTATAATAATGAATATATTTATTTTCAATACACAATTATATATTTAAATTCTTCTTAACGTTACCTTACTTTTTATTTAAGGAATTTAAAAAAAAACATGCGCTTATTATTTACTTAACGTGAGATTTTAGTTCCAATAAAAGTTAATGTTGGAACTAATCGTATAGTGAAAGTAGAACCTATATTACCAAGTTCAAATTTAATGTTAACTTTTATTGATTTGTTTGCATTAGCCTAGAAACTACACTACAGTGTGACGTTGTTTTTTCCATTGGAACGAAATTATGAGATGTTTAAGTTGAAATTTTCATGGAAATGAGGCCAAGTTTTATATAGAACTTTACGTAGTACTTTTTATTTGTAAACCGAATTTGACGCTCGTTAACTTGAATGGGAAGGAACACTATTACAAAATCGTTATTTTCTATGCCAGGGTACAGACATAAAATCTAGATTTTTTTGTGATCCAACAATATCTGTCAATATTTATTGACTGTGTGTGTGCGCGCGTTGATATGGTTGAGTACTCAGAGTAGGACCTACGTAAAGTATTTTTGTGTTTATGCATTTAAAAAATTAAAGTATATTCTGATAACGAAAATGTATTGTTTTAATGGCAATACAGGACTTACTTCTATCGTCCATTATTACGAAACACTATTCCGAAGAATCTTCAATAGATAATGAAAAGTGTACGAGCGTTGGTTCATTATATATTGAGGCAGGTATAGTGATATTGGATCGCGATATTTATTGACCGTCTGACATGCCTATGTCTATAGGTAATCTAGAACAATGTTGCTTAATTTTAAGAGTAAGATCTTAAAAGACCGAAAACGAACTTACTTGCGAGCCTTCTAGCATAGTCCATAGGTATCACATAACATGAGTTTCCTACCCGTTTGCGCTCTGTTCTATAAAAAAAAATATTTTTCGCCTTTATACAAGATAAGATGAGTAACATAACATTTTCCCAAGTAAACAAATAAAACATTGTGTAAGGAATACAAGTGTATGTATAAGAATGTCAAAGACGTTCGTGTAATTTTTTTCATTAAATATTTTAATAATGTACACGGTATATATGTATATAAAATGAATTTCATTTTTTTTTATATTACATTACATACATATTCAAAATCATTTATTCATTTAAATAACACAATGTACACTTATGAAAGTCAATGAAAAAATACATATTCAATGCTTCTAATTCTACATTTACTGCCAGTTCTCAAATCAAGGGCGTAGAACGGAAGAGAAGAACTGGCAATAAACTCTCCGCCACTCTTTTTGATTGCCAAGTTTTTTGTTTTACACAACGCTTGTAAGGAGCTGCAACCATTACACCGTGGTCCACAGGACATCTTTAAGTAATTTATAATAATAAAGTAGATTAAAAACAGAGATTCAAATTGAAAATACTGTATACATTATTAATATATTTAATGAAATTT
Organism: Pieris brassicae; assembly: GCF_905147105.1. NCBI lineage: Eukaryota > Metazoa > Arthropoda > Insecta > Lepidoptera > Pieridae > Pieris > Pieris brassicae. Next base: position 18,206,340 of record NC_059674.1, on the reverse strand, counting down.
TCGTCCAATTCAATGATGCAACAAATAGGTTAATTCGCGAAGGCAGTGATGTTTACAGATTGTATAAAATTTTATGTATTTTTTTAGGGTCGCTACCGGAAATCCCGTAGTGTTCACGTTGCAACCCCCTGAATGCTATATGGAGATTCGGTCTGGCTATGGTGCTACTGGTGCACGAGTCTCGGGTCCTGTACGCGTGGGAGATCCTTTGACTTTACTCATTTACATGAGGAGTGCTTATGGTATGTCTATACATTTGGAGCGTTATGCAACTTGGCAATTCTTTTCATCCATTAACGCTTTTAATTTGCGAAAATCCAAAAATATTTCGAAGCATTTATTTGTTATTGACGTACTATGTATATTATTGAATAAATTAATTAATTGTTAAAACATGTAAAAACATTCCACTTTTAAATAGAAATTATTTAAAACTACCAGTTTCAATGTATGTTTTAACAACTGAAATTGGTTAAAATAAACATAGTTTTTTCTAGATTTTTTGTCATGTTTGACTCATTTGCTCAACGTGAATGTTAATTATATAACAAGACATATATCTTACAAGAATAAGTAAATAACAATTTTTTCCTGAAATCGTTTAAGAAATTACGCAACTTCAACGTGGAACTCTCACTCTTGGGGTGGTAGGTTCGCTCCCCGACTGTGCACCAATGTATTTTCTTTCTATGTGCGCATTTAACATTCGCTCGAACGTTGAAGGAAAAACATCGTGACGAAACCGGCTTGCCTTAGACCCAAAAAGTCGACGGCGTGCGTCAGGCACAGAAGGCTGATTACTTGCCTATTAGATTAACAAATGATCATGAAACAGATAAATAAATCTGAGGTCTAGACCTCGCGACCGCGCTAGTGAATTATTTTTAACACTAGAATTTAAATCCTTAAATAATGGTAGGCCTTAACAAGTAAGGGTTTGTTAAATATATATTTGTATTTCTTTTTCTATAAAGTATTGTCGTCGGTGATGTAGAATAAAAATATTTTCCTTGAAATACTTCCTTGGTAAGAAAAAGTAATTAGACCAAATCAAAACAGGCTTCGTACCCGTTAAGCGAAACTAAAATAGCCCTTAAAACGGTATACGTAACCGTTTTTTGTTTTAAATAACGTAATTGTTACAACTGTAACGCGGATTATACAAGGGCGGAGGCTTAACGGGTTATTATGTCGAGATTGCGTGTTTTATCGTTATTCATAGTTCATTGATCCGTCAAATTAATTGTAACGGATAGTTTAAATGTGTCAGTATCGTACGGTATGTGAATATGGGTTATAGCGCGTGCTTAAGGTATGCTTGTAAAAGATTAAACGTCACGGATAATCATGCTTTGAGGCACAGTTACTTCTTCGTTAGTAAAACATTTCAAGTCCAATCGTCAAGTGGATGTAGTTACAAAACTACATATCAGATGAAACAGAAGGTTTTCTGGTTTGATTAGATTTCTGTTTCAAGATCGTTTGTGAATTGAATAGGCAAGTAGGTGATCAGCCTTCTGTGCCTGAACCACGCGGTCGACTTTTTGGGTCTACTGTAAGAGATCAACCAACCTCAGGGATTGGAGTCGCACGCTGAAGCCACTAGGCCAACACTGCACTTAGCAGTCTCTTCTGTCTAGTAGTGTTCATATAAAACTCGTGATCAACACAAAAACGCGTAATTTTACACGGTTTCGTTATTACAACAAAATGTTTACAAAATGAATTTAAATGATTATTCTGAATTGAAGGATTCTGATGCTATGTATAAGTCAGCTCTCAATCAAAGCTTTTACTTCCTCAGGGCGCGTTCTTTAAGATGCCTTTCTTTTTAGTGACACAATATGAAAACTCCTTCGTTTTTTTTAAATATCATAGAGACCAGAACGGGACAGGGCATGTGCCCTTTCTCACTCTTGATCGTGCCTCAACTTAGACTTAAAAAAAATGTGTTTTCAGATGGCTTCGATATCGTGGTAAACGACTGTTTTGCACACAACGGTGCAGCTAAACGGATTCAACTCATTGATGAGTTAGGGTATGTTATATAACTGTTAATTGTTATAACCTCAATACAATGTATACATAACTTAGCAATTTTTATTATTCTTGACATATAATACAAAATGTTCTAATAAAAAACGAGTCTTAGAATTAAAATCTTAATGACAGACCAAAACTGGCGTATTTTCTACAGACTAACAAACAAATTAAATTGAACATTAATTCAATAGATAATTAATAGATACATATAAAGAATTTAATTTAAGTAATATAATTATTTCTTTACATTTAAGGTCGTAGGCCTTATAGCAAGCAAAATTTGTTTCATATTCTATGTTATTAAATTTAAGTACATTATTTTATCTACCCAGATAGTGCAGAGTAAAATTGTGCGTATAAAAAAATAGTTTAATTAGCTAACTGTATGAGCCGAGGCTGCAAATTTTGCTCACTCAGGCTTACTTAGTATTTTAAGTGTGGTTAGTTCCTAAATCTTCGGAGTTACGCCCCGAGAGTAAAGCACTGTTACTTTGCAGTAACTCGTTTAATAACTATAAACTTTCTTAATTTCTATTTTTGTACGCGAGAAGTTATTAACATTATTTACTTCTAATTAAATATCTAAATATTATAGTTATATAATATAATTCTGAATTACATTATGTGATACATGAATCAAGCTACATTTGAGCAAAAATACCTAATCACTAATTGGTTCCAATCTTCCAGGTGTCCCGTAGATGACAAGCTGATCTCACGATTCCGAGGGTCGTGGTCAGAATCTGGCGTGTTCGAGACGCAAGTGTATGCGTATATGAAAACGTTCCGATTCACGGGATCACCAGCTCTCTATATAGAATGCGATGTTCGAATGTGTCATGGAAGGTGTCCTGTAAGTCCCTATCGCTTTATAAATTATAATTAGTACCCATTTGATAAATAAAATTATTACTAGGATGTTATTTACAAAGAGTTTGACTTTTAAGTAATGCATATAATCCGGAGGAAGATCTCTGGGGATGTAAGAATATTCTCTAATAATTATGAAAACGCCTGCTAAAAAATTACGAGCAAAAACTCAGGGATTTAAACCTCTATACCTCTTTAGTCCCAGCCTTGCCATTGGCGTAACATGAAGAGTGTGCGACGTCGTTCAGTGGAAGAGAGCGCGAGTGTTGCGCCAAGACTGTCAGAGAACATCTCTCTCTTTCAATCATTACGGGTTTTGCAAGAGGGGGAAGAGGACGAAGAATCATCAAGAGCTGGTACGTATACTATTCTCGTTAAATGTAGTTGAAATATGACAAACGCAATTAATCTCTTTCTAATTTACAACAACAACAACATCTTCTTAACCTGTCAAATTCTAGTGAACTTTCTCTAACTAAACATCCTCTTTTATTAAAGTTTTTTCTTTTCTTCTTTTCTACCCAAAAACTGCGTTTAACTTGAACATTCGATATATTCTCGATCATACTATATCACGTTGCAAGTCTGTGATTATTCACTGCCAGAACATGAGTCAAAGCGCAAACACAGATGTTACCTACTTTAATACTTAGCGCCATCTATTGGCCAATATTTAAAAAACCTTGCCATTTGTATTAAATCCATAATTTTTAATATTTGCAACAGTTTCAGAAGGACAAACCTGTATGAAAACATCAGCGTTATCCGCAATGATAGTATCTTGTGGGTTACTAATTGCCGCATTGCTTGCTGCTCTACTAGTCGCGGCTCGCGGCTGGCGGAGAAGTGAACGAAGAGCTCCTCTCCATGCGTATGTGCCCCATAAGGGACGGATAAAGTAATTTAAAATAGTAGTCGTTTCTAAATAATCTATTAAATATCGTCTGTTATAGTAGCTCTACCAACTAGTATTAAACGCTTACTTTCGAGACATACTTATATACCGACGGCGTTAAATTGGAGAGCTGAGTGGATAAAGACTTTAAGAATTCAATTAAGACCTAATCCACAGTTCCGTCGAATAAGTAAAATTATTGGAAATAAAAGATATAATATATGGTAGGAAAGTTCTTAGTAGAATTTTGTATGACGTTGGCTCGATTTCCAGTTTTATTTGATATATATACAACGTTTATTCTGTACATTTTTTTATATCACGTGGCAAGCTTACGTTTGTACTATTCCATACAGTTCAGAAGAAAGGAAATATTTTAACCGCTGATTAATATAGGCATGACAAACTCAGATTTCCTTTATGTTGATATTTTAATGAAATGTAGTAAAATGGACTTAAAATTTTGTTAGAAGTCAATCTCTCCAATCAAAGGTTAAGGCTCACAGCTGTAACTCGTAAATCCTGGATACTTCGCCTGAAACAATAATTTTATATTTACCTTGAAACGTAGAAATATACAATTTAACAACAACAGAATATCATACGAGTACAATATTTTTAAAGACGGTTTTGAACGTGTTTTCGTTTATAAAAAATTGTATTACAATTTGTTTAGTCTTTAATAAAACAAACATACTCAACAAGCAACATAATCTATCTATAGATAATAAGAATTAAGTGTATAAGTTTGTTATGCCTCCGTGGTTCATTCTAAGTGATCCAAATTCGTCGGCAAAGTAATAATTAGGTCCTACGCACCGTCCGCCCTGTGCCCCACTGTGGGACCGTATATAGGTATCTAATTATATATAAGACATATTGCGAGGATTTATATTTTATTAAAATACATCTCCTTCTTTATGTCTTAAGATTTTTAAATACGCAAATGTAACATTACTAAACAATAAGAATTATTTATATTATTTAGGGCATAGTTGAGTTACAGTATTGTTATTATCGACAACTAGTTACGAATTACTCTACGGACTGTTTATTTATTTATTTTAAAAAGGCACATAAACGAAAATATAGAAACACTTACAGAGAATAACACCTCATACAAAAACACTAAACATGTGCATCTATGACAAGTGTGCACAACATTTAGAGGTTAATTTTTCATTACAATGTTAAAAGAACTTATACAATAAAAATAAAAGATACTAAACTGGATTTAAAAATTTGTTATGTGACGGATTAACAGTGGATGATGTACCATCTTACGTCTAAAGATATGGAGACTGTCATTAAGCGGTTCTGCTTCACATGTACTCAGAGCGTCGTTTAATGTTGATAGAGATCTGTTTTGAGGAGCATTACAACCGACGTTGGTCCTGCTGCCCGAACGTAAAAAAGGACCTCTTTTGTTCCTCTTTAAGAGGAAAGTCTCTTTAATACAATAGACAAAATTTTCTAGAATATTGTCTTTGGCTGTCACGAGTATTTATGCGTAAGTTTGGCAAAATTTTAAACGACTCATTACCGATTTCTGAGTGTTTTGTTAGCCGCACTCGTACAAGGGTTAAAAACTATACAAGTAACTAATGGCCTTCTTCAATATTATGTAATAAATGACACGTTTCTAAGAGAGTAATATATTGTTATATTTGTAAGTTTAGTTTAATGTATTTTAAAGGTTAAGCCCGTTTTATGGGTAGCCTTAAGACTAAGTTAGATTAAGTAACCATGTAAATATTAAAATAATTTTTATACTGTAATAAATGATATGACAGCTCATATTATATTTCATTAGTAGTTGGGATTCCCGGCGACTGCCTCAGGTCAAAGTTCCCCAAAAACGTAAAAATCATGGTTGGCCAAACCTAAAAAAAAAAAAAGTTTGTACTCTACCCCCACTAAACAGGCCGTGTGGAGTCGAATGCACTCACTCCTGAAGTGATAGCTCTAACCGTTCCAGAGATAGCTTTCCCAAAACCCTTGCTAATTACTTACTAATCACCACCTTATCAGCTACGAATGCATCGTTATCTACTTTCCTACATTCACTAACCCGATCTATGGCTCTAAAAGAAAAATAGAATAAACTATGTCTAACCTAACCTAACCTACGGGTCTAAGCAAACAACAATAAATATACCTAACCTACATTAACACCATTATCTATAATAAAATTAGATGTAAGAGTTACATATTTAAATAAAACATTTTTATTCCAGGTATTATTCTTTTATTTATATGTCCATTATATTTCTATACAAATTTACTAGCACCGTATCATTGTTCTCTGAGTCACACGTAAAATTTCTAAGGAAGTCTTCTAATCTCATCCCCCTGAACTTGTAATATATGTATCCCAAACAGTACTCTCCGCACACCGCCGATAGGTAATCCTGAACCGTAAGGCTATTGTATCTCCACATGCAACAATTCCTCCTTAAAAATCCTTCTATTGCATCAATAGGTTTACGTCCAAACGAATCAAAGTATTCCCCAACTCTTTCAACGTTTATATGAATAGCCACCCAATGAGACCCCGGCTGTGAATCAGGGTCAAGATTGCATATGATAAGTGCTGGCACCTGAGCATACATCGGCAATCGATTTGAAGGATATACGTTGCTCTGGAGGCTGGGATGTATTCTACGAAGACTCATTTGCACTTCTAGTGTGTTCATACTTTAATATGCGTTTACTCCCCTACTCTTTCACTCTTTTACTGACTACATTTATTACTATCAATTCATATTTGTACCAATGTATTTAAACACACATAATATGATCTCAACATAAGTAATGAGTCTCTTTGTAAAAAAAGTAATGAAGGTAAATAAAAACCATGTCATATTCGATTACATTATATTTTATTATTCTTAATATCATAATAATTACATAAGTGATTGCTTAACTACTATAATCCACACATACATTTCTGTTCTTATCTATTTCTATAATATTTGAAAACTCTGCGTAAACTACACAGTTAATTGTTTCAGGCAATGCGCTCTCGAATCTTACTTCCATTCTTACACTACCATGGCGTACAAGATTCCAATGCACATTAGAGTTAGCCGACAAGTCAGGTGTTAAATCAAAAGCTAGTAAACAGTACCCATTTGAATATTGCTCCTTCGATATTCCATTACCTTCGTTAAGAAAATGTATACCGGTGCCTGAGTACAGGGTGTGGTATGCGCTAGTAAATACATCGTTTGGAAATGATGGTTGTAACGCTTTTGAAGGTATCTGTTGACCATCTATATATAGGCTAAATGAGCAAATACCAAAATTTTCAAAGTTGAAAGGATTTTTACCATAACTACCGTTGAATGCTGTATTATTCACAAAACCTGTCCTAAAAATATATTGTCCAGTGTTTTACCCTGCACACCAGATGGTATGGTCAGGACTTTCACTTCACCTCTTGTTATAGGATATTTAGCCGTAGTAGTGGCAAGAACCTTTTGATGAGCTATTAGTATTGATGGATTAATTTTTGCTCTGCGTATTATTAAAGTTGCATCTGTTATACATACTTTGTACTTATTATCTGCATTCTGTGACATGAGGTTAAATGTTTCTCTCGATCTAACTAATTTTATAGATAATTCGACCCCGTTAATGAGGAATTTATCTTGATTGAATATATCCCCATATTTATCTCGGATTTTGTATATTAGATATATCTAAAACGCTGATGTATGATTTCTACTATAGTTACATGAAAGAGAAATTTACTTCAAATCTGAAACTACTGTATACAGATACTGACAGTCTCATTTATCAAATATTTACTAGTAACTTTTATAATGATATAAAGCCAGACATTTGTACACATTTCGATACATCAGATTATGATCCAAACAATGTTTTTAATTTTCCTCAAGTAAATAAGAAAAAATTAGGTTATTTTAAAGATGAAAATTGTGGTAATATCTTTACAGAATTTGTGGGTTTGCGATCAAAAATGTATGCATTACAGGTAGATGATAAAATTATTACTAAGGCGAAGGGTGTTAACAAATGTGTCACTAAAAAATTAACGTTGGATAATTATAAGTCGTGTTTGTTTAATAAAAACGTACAGCATTGTAAAATGTATCGGTTTAGATCATTAAAACATAAAATTTTCACACATGAAATAAATAAGGTGTGTTTATCTTTTAATGACACTAAGCGGTACATTTTACGAAACAAAATCGATACATTACCTATAGGTCATTACCAAATCAATAGTATGTAATTAAGTTAATCATTATTGTAAATATAACAAATTGTAAATTTTTATGTAAATTTAATTTGTTTTGTACATGTATAATGTATACACGTGTACATTAATATTGTGATATAACACGTACATTTTATATATATATCATATAAATAAATTGTTTTTAAAATACCAACTTAATTTTATCCCTTTCCCTGAAGAAGTCAAAAAATAATGATTCATTTTATTCATCCCTTTCCTGCTACGGACCTTGTGGGTGTGGAAAATCTAACTTTGTTGTAAATTTCATTATGCATAAAAGTAGTATATGTAATTTTTTTAGAAGGCGAATCTAAAACTATATCAATATTGAAAGATTGGTTAACATTTGACTGAGATATGAGCGTTTATAATGTTGGAACGTTTACATCGGTTACTCAAAAACTAGTCGATTGATTTAAAAAAATTACACCGTTAGATAGAAAATTGAACGGCAAATCTAAAACTATATCAATATTGAAGATTGGTTAACATTTGACTGAGATATGAGCGTTTATAATGTTGGAACATTTACATCGATTACTCAAAAACTAGTCGATTTAATTTAAAAAAATTACACCGTTAGATAGAAAATTGAACGGCAAATCTAAAACTATATCAATATTGAATATTGGTTAACATTTGACTGAGATATGACCGTTTATAATGTTGGAACATTTACATCGATAACTCGAAACAAATTACACCATTAGATAGGAAATTGAATGGCGAACAGGTTAGGTTTGGTTCGGTTAGGTTGGGTGACCTTTTTTTTATGAGATATGAGCGTTTATAATGTTGGAACGTTTACATCGATTACTCAAAAACTAGTTTATTTATTTAAAAAAAATTACACCGTTAGATAGAAAATTGAACGGCAAATCTAAAACTATATCAATATTGAAGATTGGTTAAAATTTGACTGAGATATGAGCATTTAAAATGTTGGAACGTTTACATCGATTACTCAAAAACTAGTCGTTTTATTAAAAAAAATTACACCGTTAGATATAACTTAATTTAACTTAAACTGTGGATAAAAATTTAAATTAAACTTGACTGAAAGATCTTTGATGTTTCATGACGCGATGTAACACGGAGCTTATTTATTTATTAAACAAACCGCCAATTAATGTATTTACAAAACAATAAGTCTGCATCTAAAACGGTGAGTTTCCTAAACGTCTAGATGCCTCGATACCGAGCTTTGTCATGAAGCGTACGGCCCATGAGGTTAGTTTCAGCCCTGACTGCTCACCGACGGATATTTTGCTCTCTATATATATCTATATGTATGTCTCCGATCAAGGGTTGCAACGCCTCTAGATTATTTTAGGATGCCATTATTCTTATTCTTAAGAAGTCAGGAAATAGTTTAGGCAACCAAATATAAACTTGAGATTCGATGATGACGATACTGCCATTGTAGATGTCTGAAATAATCTGTGGTGATTCTTAGGTGATTCAAGTAAGCCTTTTTTTGCAAACAAGGGATTAACGGGCAAGAGGCTCATCTGATGTTAAATGGTACATCATGGCCACTCACATTGCCAGAAGTCTCGCAAGTGCGTTTCCGATCTTTTAAGAATTGGTACGATCTTTTCAGCAGCTTTTTGGCAGCTGTTTCCACATTGTGGTGGTGCGCGGCAAATTGTCTTAATAAACGCTCAGTTCTGGAACGGCGTTGTTGCAAACGTCTTGTTTTGTCAAAGTCCGAAACAGGCAGAGAAAATTATTGTAATTTTATAAAACATACAAGTTCATCCGTTCGTCCTAATCCCACGAAGACAATGGAGGCATTATTCAGCGGCGATGAAGCATCTTTTATTCAGGGACACGCAACAGGCCAAAATCCGCGAAACCTTGTTAATATTAAATGCAATCAACTAAATGAATTGCACACAACATTTGTCAAGTTTTAATGCGAAAATTGAAATAAAAAAATCAGAAAGGCGCGGTAAACTCGGCTTGAGGCTTTTAAGTACGATTATTTATTCTGTGGGTTTATGGCGCGCACTTTATTTGACTCCATGTCTCACGTAAATCAAAAGCATACGCTCGCAGATCGTGTGATGTATTTTAATTATAATAATTTTGTGCTGTTATTAATAAACAATCATGGCAGCATGCTTAAGTTCCACAGTAAAGTTCAAAGTTCATGAACTATAATTTCCGTATCAAATGCCTTGACTCAGAATTATCTTCAGCGAGCTGCGCCGGCAATGATTTTTATCTTTCTTCGCAATTATTTATTAGGTCTTCGGTCTTGATATGGGTAGGGCGTTAAGCAAGATTTCTGACCACTTTCATGTTTATAAAGACACGAAACATGGTTGATTTTCTTTGGGGAAATGAGAAAAGAATAGTTGGAATAAGAACCTAGGACCCCCATTATACGCCATACCACGCCATTAACCACCACGGCAAAGTGATCAAAAACTATTTACTTAAGACTAATATGGCAAAATTTACATTTACGATAAATATTTTATTTTTTTCTGTCTGTTTATATTATAAAATGTCATTTCTCCCGGGACATTTAAATTGTCTTTTGATGTCGAAAGTCGACCTAATTTCACCATTTCATGCATTTTTGTCCATTTCCAAAGTTATTAGATCAGCCCTTGATCGTTTTTTCTTACATTTTGTTTCCTCTGTCAATATTAACAAACAAAGTGCGTCTTCATGTACAACACTAAAGTTTATGTTTTGGTTGATCGGATAGACCATTGTCGAGACATATAATAATTATAATGCGTTTATCAAAATTAAAAAAAGCCACATGCAGACCATTGCAATGTCTCATGGACAATGCAGCCTTTCCACTATAACCGCCAGCATGCCTTCAGGGCTGGAGTCCACACCTGCACAACCACACATTGTAGACGTACTGCAACGTCAACGTCATAGGTCAATGTAATTATAACTATATAGATACACTTATTGATAATGTAATACATTGGCCACACAATTTTGTTAGTTGTGCGTAAGGTTATTGTATACGAATAAAATATTCTGATTCATTGAGCAAACGTTTCCAATCACGCGCTCCTAAATTGCGTGTCTTAGCGATCGTTGCTTGTCACTATTTGATGTGAGCAGAAATGAGCTTTTGTATTTGGGGTGGGAACTCAGTGGTAACATCTCGCCGCGACTTTATAAAATACAATTAAGTTTTGTTTGTACTATGTAGTTATTACACTCCTCTCCTTTCTCCTCCGAATCGAGATGTAGGACATCTTAATTCGTTGGCAAATCCATTTAAATATGCAAGAAAATGACAGCTTTTAACAATAATTTAACTCTCTGTTTATCAGTTTCCTTAATACCAAACTGTTAAAAAATCAGTAATTTAAAACCTATTACATAATTAATTGTAGTAATCAGTCATCTAGTGAAAAAGTATAAATAATAAATGTTATGATGTGATTAAAAGAAAGCAACATGATTTAAGAGATTCTGTTAATTATACTCGCCTTTATTATTTGCCAATAGTACGCATTTGAAATGAAATGACATTGACACTGGCAGAAAACGTCGATGTTTTCAGAATTCAAATTGATACATTGCTCGAAAGTCGAATCATGACGGTGAGTTAAAGGCACAGAACACTATTACTTCTATCGAAGAACAACAACTTCACATGTTTGTGTTTAGTCCATATTGTAAATTTTTATGTAAATATATAAAAAGCAATAAAACTAAAGTGTAGTAGATAAATTATTCATAAATAGGAAATAGTATTTAATAATATTGTTACTCATTATCTGTGCTGTCTTAAAACTAACAATCGAATTTTAACAATTTTTTTAGGTGCATATTCAAAATTAACTCCATTATTATTTTTACCGATCAATCTCCTTCCTGTCTTCTCCATCCACACGACACTGGCGAAGTACCCATTTGGCATATATAAAAAAAACAACTTCATAGTAAAAAAATGCTTACACCAACGCTTCAGTTGATGCTACCGGTACTCGGCATGGCGCGAGTATTTAAAATCGTATGCAAGTAAAGAATTTTTATGAATAATTTCATGTAGGGAAATAAAACAAGTGTACATGGGTAACATTTAATAAACCACAATAATTAATAAAAAAAAGTCTCATTGTATAGGCTTATTAACAAGTACTTATTATATAAAGCACGGGGCGTGGCGGCAGAATAATTTTGAAAGATATAAAATAAGTCAACTTTAGGATTAATGAGAAAATCTACGTTATTTGTAAAAGGTTGACCACAGACTTCGACCGCTGCATATAAAATATTTATTGTGGTAAAATTATTATCCTTATTGAATGACAAGTTAATGCAAAGAATAATAGTTAATCGTCGACGACCAATCACTTTCCGTGCGGCTCGGCTCCCTTGGCGTTGCGTAGAGATGTTGGGTCCCTCTGCATCTTCTACCGCATTTACCATGGGGAGTGTTCAGAAGAGTTGTTCGGTCTAATAAAATTCCATCCGTATCACCTCGATGTCCGCCGTTCCACAACTGAGCGTTTCCTGAGGCAGTTTTTGCCGCGCACCACCACTATGTGGAACCAGCTGCCCACTGAAGTATTTCCGAACCAATTCGACTTAGGGTCCTTCAAGAAAAGAGCGTACCAATTCTTGAAAGGCCGGCAACGCACTTGCGAGCCTTCTGGCAATGTGAGTGTCCATGGGCGGCGGTATCGCTTCACATCAGGTGAGCCTCTTGCACGTTTGCCTGCTATAACATAAAACATAAATTAATTCTATTTGTAATTTAATTTTTCTCTTTCATGATTTTTTATTTTAGAAAATCTTTTCAAACTGATAGCAATTGTGCTTTTAATAATTGTTTCAATATTGACTACGGAATGTTCTTTACATTCCTTTAGCCAATCTTTGTCCCAATCATCAGTTAATTTCAGTTCGGTGTGACTGCGATCTTTTATAATATAACAATTCGGTGCCATCTTTTTCACAATAAACCCGCAAACATAAACACATGCTTGGATTTCACTGGAACGCTGAGGAGGCACATCTCCAGCTCTGCTTTCCCTTCAGATAAAATATGAATAAGCTTTGGTGATGAAATTTCCGAATTAACATCAGACTTTTTGATAGTAGCGCGATTGAGCGCGGCTGGTGTATCGGCCGGTACGGTTTGCGAGCCGGCAAAGCGCTGAAAATTATGCTGCACCAAGCCGAACGGCCGAAATCGGATTGAAGCTATGTATTTGTACGAGCCAAAGCTGTGCATTTTGCTCACTCAGGCTATCTTAGAATTATAAGCGTGATGATCCCTATGTACGATTTCCCAAATCGTCGAAGTTAAACCCCGAGAGCAGAGCCAGACGCAGGCACTCTCTTCTACATTCGATCATAGCGAACTAAATCATGGGAGTTACACTCCGAGAGCATAGCCAGACGCAGGCACTCTCTTCTACATACAGTTATTCGTTTCATAACGATTAACTAAATCATGGGAGTTACACTCCGAGAGCATAGCCAGACGCAGGCACTCTCTTCTACATACAGTTATTCGTTTCATAACGATTAACTAAATCATGGGAGTTACAACACTCCGAGAGCATAGCCAGACGCAGGCACTCTCTTCTACATACAGTTATTCGTTTCATAACGATTAACTAAATCATGGGAGTTACACTCCGAGAGCATAGCCAGACGCAGGCACTCTCTTCTACATACAGTTATTCGTTTCATAACGATTAACTAAATCATGGGAGTTACACTCCGAGAGCATAGCCAGACGCAGGCACTCTCTTCTACATACAGTTATTCGTTTCATAACGATTAACTAAATCATGGGAGTTACACTCCGAGAGCATAGCCAGACGCAGGCACTCTCTTCTACATACAGTTATTCGTTTCATAACGATTAACTAAATCATGGGAGTTACACTCCGAGAGCATAGCCAGACGCAGGCACTCTCTTCTACATACAGTTATTCGTTTCATAACGATTAACTAAATCATGGGAGTTACAACACTCCGAGAGCATAGCCAGACGCAGGCACTCTCTTCTACATACAGTTATTCGTTTCATAACGATTAACTAAATCATGGGAGTTACACTCCGAGAGCATAGCCAGACGCAGGCACTCTCTTCTACATACAGTTATTCGTTTCATAACGATTAACTAAATCATGGGAGTTACACTCCGAGAGCATAGCCAGACGCAGACACTCTCTTCTACATACAGTTATTCGTTTCATAACGATTAACTAAATCATGGGAGTTACAACACTCCGAGAGCATAGCCAGACGCAGGCACTCTCTTCTACATACAGTTATTCGTTTCATAACGATTAACTAAATCATGGGAGTTACACTCCGAGAGCATAGCCAGACGCAGGCACTCTCTTCTACATACAGTTATTCGTTTCATAACGATTAACTAAATCATGGGAGTTACACTCCGAGAGCATAGCCAGACGCAGGCACTCTCTTCTACATACAGTTATTCGTTTCATAACGATTAACTAAATCATGGGAGTTACACTCCGAGAGCATAGCCAGACGCAGGCACTCTCTTCTACATACAGTTATTCGTTTAATAACGATTAACTAAATCATGGGAGTTACACTCCGAGAGCATAGCCAGACGCAGGCACTCTCTTCTACATACAGTTATTCGTTTCATAACGATTAACTAAATCATGGGAGTTACACTCCAAGAGCATAGCCAGACGCAGGCACTCTCTTCTACATACAGTTATTCGTTTCATAACGATTAACTAAATCATGGGAGTTACACTCCGAGAGCATAGCCAGACGCAGGCACTCTCTTCTACATACAGTTATTCGTTTCATAACGATTAACTAAATCATGGGAGTTACACTCCGAGAGCATAGCCAGACGCAGGCACTCTCTTCTACATACAGTTATTCGTTTCATAACGATTAACTAAATCATGGGAGTTACACTCCGAGAGCATAGCCAGACGCAGGCACTCTCTTCTACATACAGTTATTCGTTTCATAACGATTAACTAAATCATGGGAGTTACACTCCAAGAGCATAGCCAGACGCAGGCACTCTCTTCTACATACAGTTATTCGTTTCATAACGATTAACTAAATCATGGGAGTTACACTCCGAGAGCATAGCCAGACGCAGGCACTCTCTTCTACATACAGTTATTCGTTTCATAACGATTAACTAAATCATGGGAGTTACACTCCGAGAGCATAGCCAGACGCAGGCACTCTCTTCTACATACAGTTATTCGTTTCATAACGATTAACTAAATCATGGGAGTTACAACACTCCGAGAGCATAGCCAGACGCAGGCACTCTCTTCTACATACAGTTATTCGTTTCATAACGATTAACTAAATCATGGGAGTTACACTCCGAGAGCATAGCCAGACGCAGGCACTCTCTTCTACATACAGTTATTCGTTTCATAACGATTAACTAAATCATGGGAGTTACACTCCGAGAGCATAGCCAGACGCAGACACTCTCTTCTACATACAGTTATTCGTTTCATAACGATTAACTAAATCATGGGAGTTACAACACTCCGAGAGCATAGCCAGACGCAGGCACTCTCTTCTACATACAGTTATTCGTTTCATAACGATTAACTAAATCATGGGAGTTACACTCCGAGAGCATAGCCAAACGCAGGCACTCTCTTCTACATACAGTTATTCGTTTCATAATGATTAACTAAATCATGGGAGTTTCACTCCGAGAGCATACATAGCCAGACGTAGGCACTCTCTTCTACATACAGTTATTCGTTTCATAACGATTAACTTAATCATGGGAGTTACACTCCGAGAGCATACATAGCCAGACGCAGGCACTCTCTTCTACATACAGTTATTCGTTTCATAACGATTAACTAAATCATGGGAGTTACACTCCGAGAGCATAGCCAGACGCAGGCACTCTCTTCTACATACAGTTATTCGTTTCATAATGATTAACTAAATCATGGGAGTTTCACTCCGAGAGCATACATAGCCAGACGTAGGCACTCTCTTCTACATACAGTTATTCGTTTCATAACGATTAACTTTATCATGGGAGTTACACTCCGAGAGCATAGCCAGACGCAGGCACTCTCTTCTACATACAGTTATTCGTTTCATAACGATTAACTAAATCATGGGAGTTACACTCCGAGAGCATACATAGCCAGACGTAGGCACTCTCTTCTACATACAGTTATTCGTTTCATAACGATTAACTAAATCATGGGAGTTACACTCCGAGAGCATAGCCAGACGCAGGCACTCTCTTCTACATACAGTTATTCGTTTCATAACGATTAACTAAATCATGGGAGTTACACTCCGAGAGCATAGCCAGACGCAGGCACTCTCTTCTACATACAGTTATTCGTTTCATAACGATTAACTAAATCATGGGAGTTACACTCCGAGAGCATAGCCAGACGCAGGCACTCTCTTCTACATACAGTTATTCGTTTCATAACGATTAACTAAATCATGGGAGTTACACTCCGAGAGCATAGCCAGACGCAGGCACTCTCTTCTACATACAGTTATTCGTTTCATAACGATTAACTAAATCATGGGAGTTACCCTCCGAGAGCATAGCCAGACGCAGGCACTCTCTTCTACATACAGTTATTCGTTTCATAACGATTAACTAAATCATGGGAGTTACACTCCGAGAGCATAGCCAGACGCAGGCACTCTCTTCTACATACAGTTATTCGTTTCATAACGATTAACTAAATCATGGGAGTTACACTCCGAGAGCATAGCCAGACGCAGGCACTCTCTTCTACATACAGTTATTCGTTTCATAACGATTAACTAAATCATGGGAGTTACACTCCGAGAGCATAGCCAGACGCAGGCACTCTCTTCTACATACAGTTATTCGTTTCATAACGATTAACTAAATCATGGGAGTTACACTCCGAGAGCATAGCCAGACGCAGGCACTCTCTTCTACATACAGTTATTCGTTTCATAACGATTAACTAAATCATGGGAGTTACACTCCGAGAGCATAGCCAGACGCAGGCACTCTCTTCTACATACAGTTATTCGTTTCATAACGATTAACTAAATCATGGGAGTTACACTCCGAGAGCATAGCCAGACGCAGGCACTCTCTTCTACATACAGTTATTCGTTTCATAACGATTAACTAAATCATGGGAGTTACACTCCGAGAGCATAGCCAGACGCAGGCACTCTCTTCTACATACAGTTATTCTTTCATAACGATTAACTAAATCATGGGAGTTACACTCCGAGAGCATAGCCAGACGCAGGCACTCTCTTCTACATACAGTTATTCGTTTCATAACGATTAACTAAATCATGGGAGTTACACTCCGAGAGCATAGCCAGACGCAGACACTCTCTTCTACATACAGTTATTCGTTTCATAACGATTAACTAAATCATGGGAGTTACACTCCGAGAGCATAGCCAGACGCAGGCACTCTCTTCTACATACAGTTATTCGTTTCATAACGATTAACTAAATCATGGGAGTTACACTCCGAGAGCATAGCCAGACGCAGGCACTCTCTTCTACATACAGTTATTCGTTTCATAACGATTAACTAAATCATGGGAGTTACAACACTCCGAGAGCATAGCCAGACGCAGGCACTCTCTTCTACATACAGTTATTCGTTTCATAACGATTAACTAAATCATGGGAGTTACACTCCGAGAGCATAGCCAGACGCAGGCACTCTCTTCTACATACAGTTATTCGTTTCATAACGATTAACTAAATCATGGGAGTTACAACACTCCGAGAGCATAGCCAGACGCAGGCACTCTCTTCTACATACAGTTATTCGTTTCATAACGATTAACTAAATCATGGGAGTTACACTCCGAGAGCATAGCCAGACGCAGGCACTCTCTTCTACATACAGTTATTCGTTTCATAACGATTAACTAAATCATGGGAGTTACACTCCGAGAGCATAGCCAGACGCAGGCACTCTCTTCTACATACAGTTATTCGTTTCATAACGATTAACTAAATCATGGGAGTTACACTCCGAGAGCATAGCCAGACGCAGGCACTCTCTTCTACATACAGTTATTCGTTTCATAACGATTAACTAAATCATGGGAGTTACACTCCGAGAGCATAGCCAGACGCAGGCACTCTCTTCTACATACAGTTATTCGTTTCATAACGATTAACTAAATCATGGCAGTTACACTCCGAGAGCATAGCCAGACGCAGGCACTCTCTTCTATATACAGTTATTCGTTTCATAACGATTAACTAAATCATGGGAGTTACACTCCGAGAGCATAGCCAGACGCAGGCACTCTCTTCTACATACAGTTATTCGTTTCATAACGATTAACTAAATCATGGGAGTTACACTCCGAGAGCATAGCCAGACGCAGGCACTCTCTTCTACATACAGTTATTCGTTTCATAACGATTAACTAAATCATGGGAGTTACACTCCGAGAGCATAGCCAGACGTAGGCACTCTCTTCTACATACAGTTATTCGTTTCATAACGATTAACTAAATCATGGGAGTTACACTCCGAGAGCATACATAGCCAGACGTAGGCACTCTCTTCTACATACAGTTATTCGTTTCATAACGATTAACTAAATCATGGGAGTTACACTCCGAGAGCATACATAGCCAGACGTAGGCACTCTCTTCTACATACAGTAATTCGTTTCATAACGATTAACTAAATCATGGGAGTTACACTCCGAGAGCATAGCCAGACGCAGGCACTCTCTTCTACATACAGTTATTCGTTTCATAACGATTAACTAAATCATAGGAGTTACACTCCGAGAGCATACATAGCCAGACGTAGGCACTCTCTTCTACATACAGTTATTCGTTTCATAACGATTAACTAAATCATGGGAGTTACACTCCGAGAGCATACATAGCCAGACGTAGGCACTCTCTTCTACAGACAGTTATTCGTTTCATAACGATTAACTAAATCATGGGAGTTACACTCCGAGAGCATAGCCAGACGCAGGCACTCTCTTCTACATACAGTTATTCGTTTCATAACGATTAACTAAATCATGGGAGTTACACTCCGAGAGCATAGCCAGACGCAGGCACTCTCTTCTACATACAGTTATTCGTTTCATAACGATTAACTAAATCATGGGAGTTACAACACTCCGAGAGCATAGCCAGACGCAGGCACTCTCTTCTACATACAGTTATTCGTTTCATAACGATTAACTAAATCATGGGAGTTACACTCCGAGAGCATAGCCAGACGCAGGCACTCTCTTCTACATACAGTTATTCGTTTCATAACGATTAACTAAATCATGGGAGTTTCACTCTGAGAGCATACATAGCCAGACGTAGGCACTCTCTTCTACATACAGTTATTCGTTTCATAACGATTAACTAAATCATGGGAGTTACACTCCGAGAGCATACATAGCCAGACGTAGGCACTCTCTTCTACATACAGTTATTCGTTTCATAACGATTAACTAAATCATGGGAGTTACACTCCGAGAGCATACATAGCCAGACGTAGGCACTCTCTTCTACATACAGTTATTCGTTTCATAACCATTAACTAAATCATGGGAGTTACACTCCGAGAGCATACATAGCCAGACGTAGGCACTCTCTTCTACATACAGTTATTCGTTTCATAACGATTAACTAAATCATGGGAGTTACACTCCGAGAGCATAGCCAGACGCAGGCACTCTCTTCTACATACAGTTATTCGTTTCATAACGATTAACTAAATCATGGGAGTTACAACACTCCGAGAGCATAGCCAGACGCAGGCACTCTCTTCTACATACAGTTATTCGTTTCATAACGATTAACTAAATCATGGGAGTTACACTCCGAGAGCATAGCCAGACGCAGGCACTCTCTTCTACATACAGTTATTCGTTTCATAACGATTAACTAAATCATGGGAGGTACACTCCGAGAGCATAGCCAGACGCAGGCACTCTCTTCTACATACAGTTATTCGTTTCATAATGATTAACTAAATCATGGGAGTTACACTCCGAGAGCATAGCCAGACGCAGGCACTCTCTTCTACATACAGTTATTCGTTTCATAATGATTAACTAAATCATGGGAGTTACACTCCGAGAGCATAGCCAGACGCAGGCACTCTCTTCTACATACAGTTATTCGTTTCATAACGATTAACTAAATCATGGGAGTTACAACACTCCGAGAGCATAGCCAGACGCAGGCACTCTCTTCTACATACAGTTATTCGTTTCATAACGATTAACTAAATCATGGGAGTTTCACTCCGAGAGCATACATAGCCAGACGTAGGCACTCTCTTCTACATACAGTTATTCGTTTCATAACGATTAACTAAATCATGGGAGTTACACTCCGAGAGCATAGCCAGACGCAGGCACTCTCTTCTACATACAGTTATTCGTTTCATAACGATTAACTAAATCATGGGAGTTACACTCCGAGAGCATAGCCAGACGCAGGCACTCTCTTCTACATACAGTTATTCGTTTCATAACGATTAACTAAATCATGGGAGTTACACTCCGAGAGCATAGCCAGACGCAGGCACTCTCTTCTACATACAGTTATTCGTTTCATAACGATTAACTAAATCATGGGAGTTACACTCCGAGAGCATAGCCAGACGCAGGCACTCTCTTCTATATACAGTTATTCGTTTCATAACGATTAACTAAATCATGGGAGTTACACTCCGAGAGCATAGCCAGACGCAGGCACTCTCTTCTACATACAGTTATTCGTTTCATAACGATTAACTAAATCATGGGAGTTACACTCCGAGAGCATAGCCAGACGCAGGCACTCTCTTCTACATACAGTTATTCGTTTCATAACGATTAACTAAATCATGGGAGTTACACTCCGAGAGCATAGCCAGACGTAGGCACTCTCTTCTACATACAGTTATTCGTTTCATAACGATTAACTAAATCATGGGAGTTACACTCCGAGAGCATACATAGCCAGACGTAGGCACTCTCTTCTACATACAGTTATTCGTTTCATAACGATTAACTAAATCATGGGAGTTACACTCCGAGAGCATACATAGCCAGACGTAGGCACTCTCTTCTACATACAGTAATTCGTTTCATAACGATTAACTAAATCATGGGAGTTACACTCCGAGAGCATAGCCAGACGCAGGCACTCTCTTCTACATACAGTTATTCGTTTCATAACGATTAACTAAATCATAGGAGTTACACTCCGAGAGCATACATAGCCAGACGTAGGCACTCTCTTCTACATACAGTTATTCGTTTCATAACGATTAACTAAATCATGGGAGTTACACTCCGAGAGCATACATAGCCAGACGTAGGCACTCTCTTCTACAGACAGTTATTCGTTTCATAACGATTAACTAAATCATGGGAGTTACACTCCGAGAGCATAGCCAGACGCAGGCACTCTCTTCTACATACAGTTATTCGTTTCATAACGATTAACTAAATCATGGGAGTTACACTCCGAGAGCATAGCCAGACGCAGGCACTCTCTTCTACATACAGTAATTCGTTTCATAACGATTAACTAAATCATGGGAGTTACACTCCGAGAGCATAGCCAGACGCAGGCACTCTCTTCTACATACAGTTATTCGTTTCATAACGATTAACTAAATCATGGGAGTTACACTCCGAGAGCATAGCCAGACGCAGGCACTCTCTTCTACATACAGTTATTCGTTTCATAACGATTAACTAAATCATGGGAGTTACACTCCGAGAGCATAGCCAGACGCAGGCACTCTCTTCTACATACAGTTATTCGTTTCATAACGATTAACTAAATCATGGGAGTTACAACACTCCGAGAGCATACATAGCCAGACGTAGGCACTCTCTTCTACATACAGTTATTCGTTTCATAACGATTAACTAAATCATGGGAGTTACACTCCGAGAGCATAGCCAGACGCAGGCACTCTCTTCTACATACAGTTATTCGTTTCATAACGATTAACTAAATCATGGGAGTTACAACACTCCGAGAGCATAGCCAGACGCAGGCACTCTCTTCTACATACAGTTATTCGTTTCATAACGATTAACTAAATCATGGGAGTTACACTCCGAGAGCATAGCCAGACGCAGGCACTCTCTTCTACATACAGTTATTCGTTTCATAACGATTAACTAAATCATGGGAGGTACACTCCGAGAGCATAGCCAGACGCAGGCACTCTCTTCTACATACAGTTATTCGTTTCATAATGATTAACTAAATCATGGGAGTTACACTCCGAGAGCATAGCCAGACGCAGGCACTCTCTTCTACATACAGTTATTCGTTTCATAATGATTAACTAAATCATGGGAGTTACACTCCGAGAGCATAGCCAGACGCAGGCACTCTCTTCTACATACAGTTATTCGTTTCATAACGATTAACTAAATCATGGGAGTTACAACACTCCGAGAGCATAGCCAGACGCAGGCACTCTCTTCTACATACAGTTATTCGTTTCATAACGATTAACTAAATCATGGGAGTTTCACTCCGAGAGCATACATAGCCAGACGTAGGCACTCTCTTCTACATACAGTTATTCGTTTCATAACGATTAACTAAATCATGGGAGTTACACTCCGAGAGCATACATAGCCAGACGTAGGCACTCTCTTCTACATACAGTTATTCGTTTCATAACGATTAACTAAATCATGGGAGTTACACTCCGAGAGCATACATAGCCAGACGTAGGCACTCTCTTCTACATACAGTTATTCGTTTCATAACGATTAACTAAATCATAGGAGTTACACTCCGAGAGCATACATAGCCAGACGTAGGCACTCTCTTCTACATACAGTTATTCGTTTCATAACGATTAACTAAATCATGGGAGTTACACTCCGAGAGCATACATAGCCAGACGTAGGCACTCTCTTCTACAGACAGTTATTCGTTTCATAACGATTAACTAAATCATGGGAGTTACACTCCGAGAGCATAGCCAGACGCAGGCACTCTCTTCTACATACAGTTATTCGTTTCATAACGATTAACTAAATCATGGGAGTTACACTCCGAGAGCATAGCCAGACGCAGGCACTCTCTTCTACATACAGTTATTCGTTTCATAACGATTAACTAAATCATGGGAGTTACAACACTCCGAGAGCATAGCCAGACGCAGGCACTCTCTTCTACATACAGTTATTCGTTTCATAACGATTAACTAAATCATGGGAGTTACACTCCGAGAGCATAGCCAGACGCAGGCACTCTCTTCTACATACAGTTATTCGTTTCATAACGATTAACTAAATCATGGGAGTTTCACTCTGAGAGCATACATAGCCAGACGTAGGCACTCTCTTCTACATACAGTTATTCGTTTCATAACGATTAACTAAATCATGGGAGTTACACTCCGAGAGCATACATAGCCAGACGTAGGCACTCTCTTCTACATACAGTTATTCGTTTCATAACGATTAACTAAATCATGGGAGTTACACTCCGAGAGCATACATAGCCAGACGTAGGCACTCTCTTCTACATACAGTTATTCGTTTCATAACCATTAACTAAATCATGGGAGTTACACTCCGAGAGCATACATAGCCAGACGTAGGCACTCTCTTCTACATACAGTTATTCGTTTCATAACGATTAACTAAATCATGGGAGTTACACTCCGAGAGCATAGCCAGACGCAGGCACTCTCTTCTACATACAGTTATTCGTTTCATAACGATTAACTAAATCATGGGAGTTACACTCCGAGAGCATAGCCAGACGCAGGCACTCTCTTCTACATACAGTTATTCGTTTCATAACGATTAACTAAATCATGGGAGTTACACTCCGAGAGCATAGCCAGACGCAGGCACTCTCTTCTACATACAGTTATTCGTTTCATAACGATTAACTAAATCATGGGAGGTACACTCCGAGAGCATAGCCAGACGCAGGCACTCTCTTCTACATACAGTTATTCGTTTCATAATGATTAACTAAATCATGGGAGTTACACTCCGAGAGCATAGCCAGACGCAGGCACTCTCTTCTACATACAGTTATTCGTTTCATAATGATTAACTAAATCATGGGAGTTACACTCCGAGAGCATAGCCAGACGCAGGCACTCTCTTCTACATACAGTTATTCGTTTCATAACGATTAACTAAATCATGGGAGTTACAACACTCCGAGAGCATAGCCAGACGCAGGCACTCTCTTCTACATACAGTTATTCGTTTCATAACGATTAACTAAATCATGGGAGTTACACTCCGAGAGCATACATAGCCAGACGTAGGCACTCTCTTCTACATACAGTTATTCGTTTCATAACGATTAACTAAATCATGGGAGTTACACTCCGAGAGCATAGCCAGACGCAGGCACTCTCTTCTACATACAGTTATTCGTTTCATAACGATTAACTAAATCATGGGAGTTACACTCCGAGAGCATAGCCAGACGCAGGCACTCTCTTCTACATACAGTTATTCGTTTCATAACGATTAACTAAATCATGGGAGTTACACTCCGAGAGCATAGCCAGACGCAGGCACTCTCTTCTACATACAGTTATTCGTTTCATAACGATTAACTAAATCATGGGAGTTACACTCCGAGAGCATAGCCAGACGCAGGCACTCTCTTCTATATACAGTTATTCGTTTCATAACGATTAACTAAATCATGGGAGTTACACTCCGAGAGCATAGCCAGACGCAGGCACTCTCTTCTACATACAGTTATTCGTTTCATAACGATTAACTAAATCATGGGAGTTACACTCCGAGAGCATAGCCAGACGCAGGCACTCTCTTCTACATACAGTTATTCGTTTCATAACGATTAACTAAATCATGGGAGTTACACTCCGAGAGCATAGCCAGACGTAGGCACTCTCTTCTACATACAGTTATTCGTTTCATAACGATTAACTAAATCATGGGAGTTACACTCCGAGAGCATACATAGCCAGACGTAGGCACTCTCTTCTACATACAGTTATTCGTTTCATAACGATTAACTAAATCATGGGAGTTACACTCCGAGAGCATACATAGCCAGACGTAGGCACTCTCTTCTACATACAGTAATTCGTTTCATAACGATTAACTAAATCATGGGAGTTACACTCCGAGAGCATAGCCAGACGCAGGCACTCTCTTCTACATACAGTTATTCGTTTCATAACGATTAACTAAATCATGGGAGTTACAACACTCCGAGAGCATAGCCAGACGCAGGCACTCTCTTCTACATACAGTTATTCGTTTCATAACGATTAACTAAATCATGGGAGTTACAACACTCCGAGAGCATAGCCAGACGCAGGCACTCTCTTCTACATACAGTTATTCGTTTCATAACGATTAACTAAATCATGGGAGTTACAACACTCCGAGAGCATAGCCAGACGCAGGCACTCTCTTCTACATACAGTTATTCGTTTCATAACGATTAACTAAATCATGGGAGTTACAACACTCCGAGAGCATAGCCAGACGCAGGCACTCTCTTCTACATACAGTTATTTGTTTCATAACGATTAACTAAATCATGGGAGTTACAACACTCCGAGAGCATAGCCAGACGCAGGCACTCTCTTCTACATACAGTTATTCGTTTCATAACGATTAACTAAATCATGGGAGTTACAACACTCCGAGAGCATGGCCAGACGCAGGCACTCCCTTCTACATACAGTTATTCGTTTCATAACGATTAACTAAATCATGGGAGTTACAACACTCCGAGAGCATAGCCAGACGCAGGCACTCCCTTCTACATACAGTTATTCGTTTCATAACGATTAACTAAATCATGGGAGTTACAACACTCCGAGAGCATAGCCAGACGCAGGCACTCTCTTCTACATACAGTTATTCGTTTCATAACGATTAACTAAATCATGGGAGTTACAACACTCCGAGAGCATAGCCAGACGCAGGCACTCTCTTCTACATACAGTTATTCGTTTCATAACGATTAACTAAATCATGGGAGTTACACTCCGAGAGCATAGCCAGACGCAGGCACTCTCTTCTACATACAGTTATTCGTTTCATAATGATTAACTAAATCATGGGAGTTACACTCCGAGAGCATAGCCAGACGCAGGCACTCTCTTCTACATACAGTTATTCGTTTCATAACGATTAACTAAATCATGGGAGTTACAACACTCCGAGAGCATAGCCAGACGCAGGCACTCTCTTCTACATACAGTTATTCGTTTCATAACGATTAACTAAATCATGGGAGTTACACTCCGAGAGCATAGCCAGACGCAGGCACTCTCTTCTACATACAGTTATTCGTTTCATAACGATTAACTAAATCATGGGAGTTACAACACTCCGAGAGCATAGCCAGACGCAGGCACTCTCTTCTACATACAGTTATTCGTTTCATAACGATTAACTAAATCATGGGAGTTACACTCCGAGAGCATAGCCAGACGCAGGCACTCTCTTCTACATACAGTTATTCGTTTCATAACGATTAACTAAATCATGGGAGTTACACTCCGAGAGCATAGCCAGACGCAGACACTCTCTTCTACATACAGTTATTCGTTTCATAACGATTAACTAAATCATGGGAGTTACAACACTCCGAGAGCATAGCCAGACGCAGGCACTCTCTTCTACATACAGTTATTCGTTTCATAACGATTAACTAAATCATGGGAGTTACAACACTCCGAGAGCATAGCCAGACGCAGGCACTCTCTTCTACATACAGTTATACGTTTCATAACGATTAACTAAATCATGGGAGTTACACTCCGCGAGCATAGCCAGACGCAGGCACTCTCTTCTACATACAGTTATTCGTTTCATAACGATTAACTAAATCATGGGAGTTA
The DNA here is from genome assembly GCF_905147105.1 of Pieris brassicae. NCBI lineage: Eukaryota > Metazoa > Arthropoda > Insecta > Lepidoptera > Pieridae > Pieris > Pieris brassicae. The sequence continues at coordinate 18,179,428 of NC_059674.1, read as the reverse complement.
CACTCCGAGAGCATAGCCAGACGCAGGCACTCTCTTCTACATACAGTTATTCGTTTCATAACGATTAACTAAATCATGGGAGTTACAACACTCCGAGAGCATAGCCAGACGCAGGCACTCTCTTCTACATACAGTTATTCGTTTCATAACGATTAACTAAATCATGGGAGTTACACTCCGAGAGCATAGCCAGACGCAGGCACTCTCTTCTACATACAGTTATTCGTTTCATAACGATTAACTAAATCATGGGAGTTACAACACTCCGAGAGCATAGCCAGACGCAGGCACTCTCTTCTACATACAGTTATTCGTTTCATAACGATTAACTAAATCATGGGAGTTACAACACTCCGAGAGCATAGCCAGACGCAGGCACTCTCTTCTACATACAGTTATTCGTTTCATAACGATTAACTAAATCATGGGAGTTACAACACTCCGAGAGCATAGCCAGACGCAGGCACTCTCTTCTACATACAGTTATTCGTTTCATAACGATTAACTAAATCATGGGAGTTACAACACTCCGAGAGCATAGCCAGACGCAGGCACTCTCTTCTACATACAGTTATTCGTTTCATAACGATTAACTAAATCATGGGAGTTACACTCCGAGAGCATAGCCAGACGCAAGCACTCTCTTCTACATACAGTTATTCGTTTCATAACGATTAACTAAATCATGGGAGTTACAACACTCCGAGAGCATAGCCAGACGCAGGCACTCTCTTCTACATACAGTTATTCGTTTCATAACGATTAACTAAATCATGGGAGTTACAACACTCCGAGAGCATAGCCAGACGCAGGCACTCTCTTCTACATACAGTTATTCGTTTCATAACGATTAACTAAATCATGGGAGTTACACTCCGAGAGCATAGCCAGACGCAGGCACTCTCTTCTACATACAGTTATTCGTTTCATAACGATTAACTAAATCATGGGAGTTACAACACTCCGAGAGCATAGCCAGACGCAGGCACTCTCTTCTACATACAGTTATTCGTTTCATAACGATTAACTAAATCATGGGAGTTACACTCCGAGAGCATAGCCAGACGCAGGCACTCTCTTCTACATACAGTTATTCGTTTCATAACGATTAACTAAATCATGGGAGTTACAACACTCCGAGAGCATAGCCAGACGCAGGCACTCTCTTCTACATACAGTTATTCGTTTCATAACGATTAACTAAATCATGGGAGTTACACTCCGAGAGCATAGCCAGACGCAGGCACTCTCTTCTACATACAGTTATTCGTTTCATAACGATTAACTTAATCATGGGAGTTACACTCCGAGAGCATAGCCAGACGCAGGCACTCTCTTCTACATACAGTTATTCGTTTCATAACGATTAACTAAATCATGGGAGTTACAACACTCCGAGAGCATAGCCAGACGCAGGCACTCTCTTCTACATACAGTTATTCGTTTCATAACGATTAACTAAATCATGGGAGTTACACTCCGAGAGCATAGCCAGACGCAGGCACTCTCTTCTACATACAGTTATTCGTTTCATAACGATTAACTAAATCATGGGAGTTACACTCCGAGAGCATAGCCAGACGCAGGCACTCTCTTCTACATACAGTTATTCGTTTCATAACGATTAACTAAATCATGGGAGTTACAACACTCCGAGAGCATAGCCAGACGCAGGCACTCTCTTCTACATACAGTTATTCGTTTCATAACGATTAACTAAATCATGGGAGTTACACTCCGAGAGCATAGCCAGACGCAGGCGCTCTCTTCTACATACAGTTATTCGTTTCATAACGATTAACTAAATCATGGGAGTTACAACACTCCGAGAGCATAGCCAGACGCAGGCACTCTCTTCTACATACAGTTATTCGTTTCATAACGATTAACTAAATCATGGGAGTTACACTCCGAGAGCATAGCCAGACGCAGGCACTCTCTTCTACATACAGTTATTCGTTTCATAACGATTAACTAAATCATGGGAGTTACAACACTCCGAGAGCATAGCCAGACGCAGGCACTCTCTTCTACATACAGTTATTCGTTTCATAACGATTAACTAAATCATGGGAGTTACAACACTCCGAGAGCATAGCCAGACGCAGGCACTCTCTTCTACATACAGTTATTCGTTTCATAACGATTAACTAAATCATGGGAGTTACAACACTCCGAGAGCATAGCCAGACGCAGGCACTCTCTTCTACATACAGTTATTCGTTTCATAACGATTAACAAAATCATGGGAGTTACAACACTCCGAGAGCATAGCCAGACGCAGGCACTCTCTTCTACATACAGTTATTCGTTTCATAACGATTAACTAAATCATGGGAGTTACAACACTCCGAGAGCATAGCCAGACGCAGGCACTCTCTTCTACATACAGTTATTCGTTTCATAACGATTAACTAAATCATGGGAGTTACACTCCGAGAGCATAGCCAGACGCAGGCACTCTCTTCTACATACAGTTATTCGTTTCATAACGATTAACTAAATCATGGGAGTTACACTCCGAGAGCATAGCCAGACGCAGGCACTCTCTTCTACATACAGTTATTCGTTTCATAACGATTAACTAAATCATGGGAGTTACACTCCGAGAGCATAGCCAGACGCAGGCACTCTCTTCTACAAACAGTTATTCGTTTCATAACGATTAACTAAATCATGGGAGTTACACTCCGAGAGCATAGCCAGACGCAGGCACTCTCTTCTACATACAGTTATTCGTTTCATAACGATTAACTAAATCATGGGAGTTACAACACTCCGAGAGCATAGCCAGACGCAGGCACTCTCTTCTACATACAGTTATTCGTTTCATAACGATTAACTAAATCATGGGAGTTACACTCCGAGAGCATAGCCAGACGCAGGCACTCTCTTCTACATACAGTTATTCGTTTCATAACGATTAACTAAATCATGGGAGTTACAACACTCCGAGAGCATAGCCAGACGCAGGCACTCTCTTCTACATACAGTTATTCGTTTCATAACGATTAACTAAATCATGGGAGTTACAACACTCCGAGAGCATAGCCAGACGCAGGCACTCTCTTCTACATACAGTTATTCGTTTCATAACGATTAACTAAATCATGGGAGTTACAACACTCCGAGAGCATAGCCAGACGCAGGCACTCTCTTCTACATACAGTTATTCGTTTCATAACGATTAACTAAATCATGGGAGTTACAACACTCCGAGAGCATAGCCAGACGCAGGCACTCTCTTCTACATACAGTTATTCGTTTCATAACGATTAACTAAATCATGGGAGTTACACTCCGAGAGCATAGCCAGACGCAGGCACTCTCTTCTACATACAGTTATTCGTTTCATAACGATTAACTAAATCATGGGAGTTACAACACTCCGAGAGCATAGCCAGACGCAGGCACTCTCTTCTACATACAGTTATTCGTTTCATAACGATTAACTAAATCATGGGAGTTACACTCCGAGAGCATAGCCAGACGCAGGCACTCTCTTCTACATACAGTTATTCGTTTCATAACGATTAACTAAATCATGGGAGTTACAACACTCCGAGAGCATAGCCAGACGCAGGCACTCTCTTCTACATACAGTTATTCGTTTCATAACGATTAACTAAATCATGGGAGTTACAACACTCCGAGAGCATAGCCAGACGCAGGCACTCTCTTCTACATACAGTTATTCGTTTCATAACGATTAACTAAATCATGGGAGTTACAACACTCCGAGAGCATAGCCAGACGCAGGCACTCTCTTCTACATACAGTTATTCGTTTCATAACGATTAACTAAATCATGGGAGTTACACTCCGAGAGCATAGCCAGACGCAAGCACTCTCTTCTACATACAGTTATTCGTTTCATAACGATTAACTAAATCATGGGAGTTACAACACTCCGAGAGCATAGCCAGACGCAGGCACTCTCTTCTACATACAGTTATTCGTTTCATAACGATTAACTAAATCATGGGAGTTACAACACTCCGAGAGCATAGCCAGACGCAGGCACTCTCTTCTACATACAGTTATTCGTTTCATAACGATTAACTAAATCATGGGAGTTACACTCCGAGAGCATAGCCAGACGCAGGCACTCTCTTCTACATACAGTTATTCGTTTCATAACGATTAACTAAATCATGGGAGTTACAACACTCCGAGAGCATAGCCAGACGCAGGCACTCTCTTCTACATACAGTTATTCGTTTCATAACGATTAACTAAATCATGGGAGTTACACTCCGAGAGCATAGCCAGACGCAGGCACTCTCTTCTACATACAGTTATTCGTTTCATAACGATTAACTAAATCATGGGAGTTACAACACTCCGAGAGCATAGCCAGACGCAGGCACTCTCTTCTACATACAGTTATTCGTTTCATAACGATTAACTAAATCATGGGAGTTACACTCCGAGAGCATAGCCAGACGCAGGCACTCTCTTCTACATACAGTTATTCGTTTCATAACGATTAACTTAATCATGGGAGTTACACTCCGAGAGCATAGCCAGACGCAGGCACTCTCTTCTACATACAGTTATTCGTTTCATAACGATTAACTAAATCATGGGAGTTACAACACTCCGAGAGCATAGCCAGACGCAGGCACTCTCTTCTACATACAGTTATTCGTTTCATAACGATTAACTAAATCATGGGAGTTACACTCCGAGAGCATAGCCAGACGCAGGCACTCTCTTCTACATACAGTTATTCGTTTCATAACGATTAACTAAATCATGGGAGTTACACTCCGAGAGCATAGCCAGACGCAGGCACTCTCTTCTACATACAGTTATTCGTTTCATAACGATTAACTAAATCATGGGAGTTACAACACTCCGAGAGCATAGCCAGACGCAGGCACTCTCTTCTACATACAGTTATTCGTTTCATAACGATTAACTAAATCATGGGAGTTACACTCCGAGAGCATAGCCAGACGCAGGCGCTCTCTTCTACATACAGTTATTCGTTTCATAACGATTAACTAAATCATGGGAGTTACAACACTCCGAGAGCATAGCCAGACGCAGGCACTCTCTTCTACATACAGTTATTCGTTTCATAACGATTAACTAAATCATGGGAGTTACACTCCGAGAGCATAGCCAGACGCAGGCACTCTCTTCTACATACAGTTATTCGTTTCATAACGATTAACTAAATCATGGGAGTTACAACACTCCGAGAGCATAGCCAGACGCAGGCACTCTCTTCTACATACAGTTATTCGTTTCATAACGATTAACTAAATCATGGGAGTTACACTCCGAGAGCATAGCCAGACGCAGGCACTCTCTTCTACATACAGTTATTCGTTTCATAACGATTAACTAAATCATGGGAGTTACACTCCGAGAGCATAGCCAGACGCAGGCACTCTCTTCTACATACAGTTATTCGTTTCATAACGATTAACTAAATCATGGGAGTTACACTCCGAGAGCATAGCCAGACGCAGGCACTCTCTTCTACATACAGTTATTCGTTTCATAACGATTAACTAAATCATGGGAGTTACACTCCGAGAGCATAGCCAGACGCAGGCACTCTCTTCTACATACAGTTATTCGTTTCATAACGATTAACTAAATCATGGGAGTTACACTCCGAGAGCATAGCTAGACGCAGGCACTCTCTTCTACATACAGTTATTCGTTTCATAACGATTAACTAAATCATGGGAGTTACAACACTCCGAGAGCATAGCCAGACGCAGGCACTCTCTTCTACATACAGTTATTCGTTTCATAACGATTAACTAAATCATGGGAGTTACACTCCGAGAGCATAGCCAGACGCAGGCACTCTCTTCTACATACAGTTATTCGTTTCATAACGATTAACTAAATCATGGGAGTTACAACACTCCGAGAGCATAGCCAGACGCAGGCACTCTCTTCTACATACAGTTATTCGTTTCATAACGATTAACTAAATCATGGGAGTTACACTCCGAGAGCATAGCCAGACGCAGGCACTCTCTTCTACATACAGTTATTCGTTTCATAACGATTAACTAAATCATGGGAGTTACAACACTCCGAGAGCATAGCCAGACGCAGGCACTCTCTTCTACATACAGTTATTGGTTTCATAACGATTAACTAAATCATGGGAGTTACAACACTCCGAGAGCATAGCCAGACGCAGGCACTCTCTTCTACATACAGTTATTCGTTTCATAACGATTAACTAAATCATGGGAGTTACAACACTCCGAGAGCATAGCCAGACGCAGGCATTCTCTTCTACATACAGTTATTCGTTTCATAACGATTAACTAAATCATGGGAGTTACACTCCGAGAGCATAGCCAGACGCAGGCACTCTCTTCTACATACAGTTATTCGTTTCATAACGATTAACTAAATCATGGGAGTTACACTCCGAGAGCATAGCCAGACGCAGGCACTCTCTTCTACATACAGTTATTCGTTTCATAACGATTAACTAAATCATGGGAGTTACAACACTCCGAGAGCATAGCCAGACGCAGGCACTCTCTTCTACATACAGTTATTGGTTTCATAACGATTAACTAAATCATGGGAGTTACAACACTCCGAGAGCATAGCCAGACGCAGGCACTCTCTTCTACATACAGTTATTCGTTTCATAACGATTAACTAAATCATGGGAGTTACAACACTCCGAGAGCATAGCCAGACGCAGGCATTCTCTTCTACATACAGTTATTCGTTTCATAACGATTAACTAAATCATGGGAGTTACACTCCGAGAGCATAGCCAGACGCAGGCACTCTCTTCTACATACAGTTATTCGTTTCATAACGATTAACTAAATCATGGGAGTTACAACACTCCGAGAGCATAGCCAGACGCAGGCACTCTCTTCTACATACAGTTATTCGTTTCATAACGATTAACTAAATCATGGGAGTTACAACACTCCGAGAGCATAGCCAGACGCAGGCACTCTCTTCTACATACAGTTATTCGTTTCATAACGATTAACTAAATCATGGGAGTTACAACACTCCGAGAGCATAGGCAGACGCAGGCACTCTCTTCTACATACAGTTATTCGTTTCATAACGATTAACTAAATCATGGGAGTTACAACACTCCGAGAGCATAGCCAGACGCAGGCACTCTCTTCTACATACAGTTATTCGTTTCATAACGATTAACTAAATCATGGGAGTTACAACACTCCGAGAGCATAGCCAGACGCAGGCACTCTCTTCTACATACAGTTATTCGTTTCATAACGATTAACTAAATCATGGGAGTTACACTCCGAGAGCATAGCCAGACGCAGGCACTCTCTTCTACATACAGTTATTCGTTTCATAACGATTAACTAAATCATGGGAGTTACAACACTCCGAGAGCATAGCCAGACGCAGGCACTCTCTTCTACATACAGTTATTCGTTTCATAACGATTAACTAAATCATGGGAGTTACAACACTCCGAGAGCATAGCCAGACGCAGGCACTCTCTTCTACATACAGTTATTCGTTTCATAACGATTAACTAAATCATGGGAGTTACACTCCGAGAGCATAGCCAGACGCAGGCACTCTCTTCTACATACAGTTATTCGTTTCATAACGATTAACTAAATCATGGGAGTTACACTCCGAGAGCATAGCCAGACGCAGGCACTCTCTTCTACATACAGTTATTCGTTTCATAACGATTAACTAAATCATGGGAGTTACAACACTCCGAGAGCATAGCCAGACGCAGGCACTCTCTTCTACATACAGTTATTCGTTTCATAACGATTAACTAAATCATGGGAGTTACAACACTCCGAGAGCATAGCCAGACGCAGGCACTCTCTTCTACATACAGTTATTCGTTTCATAACGATTAACTAAATCATGGGAGTTACAACACTCCGAGAGCATAGCCAGACGCAGGCACTCTCTTCTACATACAGTTATTCGTTTCATAACGATTAACTAAATCATGGGAGTTACAACACTCCGAGAGCATAGCCAGACGCAGGCACTCTCTTCTACATACAGTTATTCGTTTCATAACGATTAACTAAATCATGGGAGTTACAACACTCCGAGAGCATAGCCAGACGCAGGCACTCTCTTCTACATACAGTTATTCGTTTCATAACGATTAACTAAATCATGGGAGTTACAACACTCCGAGAGCATAGCCAGACGCAGGCACTCTCTTCTACATACAGTTATTCGTTTCATAACGATTAACTAAATCATGGGAGTTACACTCCGAGAGCAAAGCCAGACGCAGGCACTCTCTTCTACATACAGTTATTCGTTTCATAACGATTAACTAAATCATGGGAGTTACACTCCGAGAGCATAGCCAGACGCAGGCACTCTCTTCTACATACAGTTATTCGTTTCATAACGATTAACTAAATCATGGGAGTTACAACACTCCGAGAGCATAGCCAGACGCAGGCACTCTCTTCTACATACAGTTATTCGTTTCATAACGATTAACTAAATCATGGGAGTTACAACACTCCGAGAGCATAGCCAGACGCAGGCACTCTCTTCTACATACAGTTATTCGTTTCATAACGATTAACTAAATCATGGGAGTTACAACACTCCGAGAGCATAGCCAGACGCAGGCACTCTCTTCTACATACAGTTATTCGTTTCATAACGATTAACTAAATCATGGGAGTTACAACACTCCGAGAGCATAGCCAGACGCAGGCACTCTCTTCTACATACAGTTATTCGTTTCATAACGATTAACTAAATCATGGGAGTTACAACACTCCGAGAGCATAGCCAGACGCAGGCACTCTCTTCTACATACAGTTATTCGTTTCATAACGATTAACTAAATCATGGGAGTTACAACACTCCGAGAGCATAGCCAGACGCAGGCACTCTCTTCTACATACAGTTATTCGTTTCATAACGATTAACTAAATCATGGGAGTTACAACACTCCGAGAGCATAGCCAGACGCAGGCACTCTCTTCTACATACAGTTATTCGTTTCATAACGATTAACTAAATCATGGGAGTTACAACACTCCGAGAGCATAGCCAGACGCAGGCACTCTCTTCTACATACAGTTATTCGTTTCATAACGATTAACTAAATCATGGGAGTTACAACACTCCGAGAGCATAGCCAGACGCAGGCACTCTCTTCTACATACAGTTATTCGTTTCATAACGATTAACTAAATCATGGGAGTTACAACACTCCGAGAGCATAGCCAGACGCAGGCACTCTCTTCTACATACAGTTATTCGTTTCATAACGATTAACTAAATCATGGGAGTTACACTCCGAGAGCATAGCCAGACGCAGGCACTCTCTTCTACATACAGTTATTCGTTTCATAACGATTAACTAAATCATGGGAGTTACAACACTCCGAGAGGCATAGCCAGACGCAGGCACTCTCTTCTACATACAGTTATTCGTTTCATAATATAGCGCG